>NW_015622170.1:49326-246320 GCF_000836295.1 Verruconis gallopava | reverse complement strand
AAAAAAAAAAAAAAAAAAAAAAAAAAAAGGGGGGTATATTACTATACAGGTTATTTCATGTGTCTTTTTGAGCCTAGGGTTAGGCTCATGGATGGTAGGGGGGGAATTGTACTGGGGAAAATGGTTTATACTCTGAAGGATATCACGTGACACAGGAGCAAGGGTCTTAGATATCATATGATATGGCAAGGATATACAAGAAGAGAAGGATAAGGAAAGATAAAGGGGAGAGAATAGCTCCAGACAAGAACAAGATAACAGAAAACCAGCTTTGCTTTGCCTTATACAGAACTTCGCTTTGCTTTGCCCTGCTTTGCCTTGCTTTGCTTTGCTTTATCTTTACTTTACTCTTCCCTATTTACTTTATCTTCTTTTATACCCTTATCCTAACTATCTTATCCTACTTCTAAGCTTCTTTACAGTTCCCATCTGTGGGAGGCTTCTCTCTCCCTCTTGATTTTCTCACCCTCAGGAAGGCCTTGACATCGAGTGTCCTACCCCCTGAAGTGGCGGTCAGCCTAAATCCTTTACACTACCTTAAGGAGATAATAATCCTATTACCTTAAAAGTAACCTAATAATAATAATTAAGAGGCTCCAGCACTAAGATACTATTATTATAATACTAATACCTAGAACTTACTTTACCGCGCTAGGATACTAACGGTGGCGGCATAGAAGTTAAGGAATAAGGAGACAGGGAGCGAAGACAGGGAGCATACCTATACCTAGAACTTGCTTTACTATATTAAGGAGTTGATAATAATAGTATAGGTATTAGTAAAAGAGGAGTTAGAGAATAAGGAATACCTATAACCTATATCAGAGGAGTAAGGCATTAATAAACTCCATCTCACCCCTAATAAACAAATGGCTGACCGCCGTGAAGATACCATTTTTATATATATATATATATATATATATATATATATATGCGTGTGTGTATGCGTGTGTGAATAGTAAAAGAACAAATTTTAGGATATAAAAGAATTTATATCTTTACTAAGTATCAGAATTATAATATTATTATTATATAATAGTAATAAATATAATAATATATATAACATAATACTAAGATATAATAATAATAATAAATAATAAAAATAATAAATAGAATATATTTAATATAATATTATACTAGTAATAGAACATAATCTTAATAAGTCTAGGGACCAGACTATGGAAGGGGGGGAAGAGTTATGAGGAACAGAGTAGGAATATATATACGGTATAGCTACGCTCAGGCTATAGGTTATATACTTTAGGGGAAAATAATATTTAAGTTATATATAGTATCTATCTTAGTTTTACTCTTTAATTATCAGTTTTAATACTAATCCATACTTATTGCTCCCCATCCTGATATCACGCTTACATTCACCCCTTACAGCTTATTTTCCCTATTATTAAATATTTCTTTATTTAATTCCTAGTCCTTAAAGCTCTTATTATCTAAATTAGATATTCCTTTAATATCTTATAGGTTAATCTAATATCTTTTTTATAGATTATTAGAATCTGGATCTGAGTTTATTTGAAATCTAATATAATATAGGTCCTTAGGTAAAATCTATATAATTACTCTTTTATTCTTAGGTCTAGTAGTTTGGTTTAGTCTATATTAATAGTTATTATAGGTACCTCTCTTAAATATAAATATTTTTTATACCTAAATTCCCTTTTTTAAGACTTTAATTAATTGCTTCTTAGGTCTTAAATAGTCTTAAGTAAAATACCCTGGTTAATTATATCTAAAGTAGTTTCCTATATTCTTCTTAAAATTTTTAGATTTTCTTAGGGCTTAATCATCTTTTTAGAGCTTATCTATCTTTATAGGCTATAGTCTATAGTAATTAGTAGAATATTATAATTATTTATAATTAGATTAATATTTAGGTATTTTTCCTTATTAAACTTATTTTTAAATAAGATTAAGTTAATCTTAATAACTGATTTAATAAGCTTATTAAGGGTAGATATTTCCCTTTCCCTAAGATATAACTAAGCCTTAACCTTTAGTTTAAGTCCTATAAAGAACTTTATATAAAGTATATTATTATTCTATTTTAAAATTACTACCTATTTTTTAAATTTAACTATATAGGAACTTATATCTGACTTTTAATATAATTCTAATAACTTCTTTTTAGCTAAATATACTTTATTAATTTACTAAAAGTACTAGTCTATTTTTCCTATAAATACTAAATAATTCTGGAAAATCCTTTTAATATCTTATAGAATATCTCTCTTCCTTAAAATATATTAATTAGCTTACCTCTAGATCTAAATATATATATTCCCTCTTAAATAGGAAATTATATATATGATTTTCTTTTCTTTAGTTTTAAGCTTATCCTGGTTCTAGTAGATATAATGTAAGGGGTGAATATAAGCATGATATCAGGATAAGGAGCAATAAGTATGGATTAGTATTAAAACTGATAATTAAGAAGTAAAATTAAGGTATATATTATATATAATTTAAATACTATTTTCCCCTAAAGTATATAACCTATAGCCTAAGTATAGCTATACCATATATATATTCCTACTCTATTCTTTATAACTCTTCCCCCCCTTCTATAGTCTGGTTCCTAGACTTATTAAGATTATGTTCCTCTACTAGTATAATATTATATTAGATATATTCTATTTATTACTTCTATTTATTATTATTATTATTATATCTTAGTATTATATTATTATTATTATTATATTTATTACTATTATATAATAATAATATTATAATTTTAATACTTAATAAAGATATAAATTCTTTTATATTCTAAAATATATTTTTCTATTATTTATATATATATATATAAAATAGTATCTTTATAGTAGTCAGCTATTTATTTATTAGAGGTAAGATAGAGTTTATTAATGCCTTATTCCTTAGATATAGGTTATAGGTATTCTTTATCTTATTCCCTAACTCTTTCTTTACTAATATTTACATTATTATTATCAACTCCTTAATATAGTAAAGTAAGTTCTAGGTATAAGTATATTTTCTACCCTTACTCCCTATCTTTTTATTCCCTAATTCCTATACTACTATTATTAGTATCTTAGTATAGTAAAATAAATTTTAAATATTAATATTATAATAGTAATATTTTAGTATTAGAGCCTCCTAATTATTATTATTATATTACTTTTAAGGTAATAAAATTATTATCTCCTTAAAGTAAGGGTGAAACTCTACCTTAACTAGAGGAGGGGAATAAGGCAAAGGTGGACATTTTTATCTACCTCTAATATAGTAAGGATATTAACCTTATCCTTAAATATAATATATCTATATTCTAAAAGTATACTAGATACTTATATTAGTATTATAAATATAAAGAGGTTTAAGTTCTACTATTACTATTATATTTCTATTACTTTATCTTACTATAAATAGGTCCTACTATAATTTAACTACTACCTAGCCTATCTTATTAAGCTTATAAGAGTTTTTAAAGATTATAAGGCAGATATTATATTAATAGTCTGGGTTAACTAGGTAGAATATATATATACATATATATTTATATACTATAGAACAGCAGTTAAAGCATTTATTACCTATAACAACTGTTTAGGTAGTTACCACTATCTAATCCTAGAGGTAATGTTTCGCGACTTACTAGGCCAAATATAATAACTAGTTTAAGGTATAAATATCTTAGCTAGGATTCCATCTTCATCTATTAGTATAGTTTTCTACTAATATATTAGCTTTATTAATTTATTTAGGCTAATATACTACTAGGTTATTTAGGGGGTATCCCCTAAATCCCACCTAAATTTATCTTCTCCTCCTGCTACTATAGTTACTGGGCCTTTAGGCCTAATTCCTTTCTTAACCCTATAGTCTCTTTTTATTAGTAGTATTATACTACTACTTTATTTTTATCTATAATATCTTTATTAAGTTAAGATAGGTTTACCCCTTATTATTATAAGAGCTCTATTATAGAGCTTTCTTCTAACTATTCTAATTAAGGATATAATCCTTATATCTTTAATTTATATAATATATTTAGTATAGTTTTTTTTAATATATAATATATATTATTTATTTTTTATATTTTATATATATCTTTTTTTTAATTAGTTATTAAATTTATCATACTTCTCCTATATATTATTTAAATTTTCCTTTAGTAATTATTAATTATATTATATAAAGTAACCCTTTTATTTAACCAGATATTATATACTATTTTTATACTTCTTCTTAGTAAGGATTTCTTCTATCTCCTATTTTTCCTTATTATTAATAATTTTTGGGAGTAATAGATAATCTACTATATTATTACTACCTATATACTAATAATACTTTTCTAATAGAGAGATATAGAATATATTCTAGATTTTCTATAATACTAGTAATAATAGTTAATATATTTATATATTAACTAGTTTAAGAATTTAGAATAATCTAATAAAATATAATATAAGTTTCCTATTTAGATATCTTAGATATAAATATTTTATTAATAGTAAGATAAGATTATTTATTTTAAATATTATTAGTTTATACCTATAGTTATAGTATTTTACTTACTCTTAACTTATATTAGTAAAGTATTCTTCTAACTTCTTATAGATATTATAGAGTTATTTCACTCACTCTTATATATCTAGTACTAGTTTTTAATTCTTAATATTATAATAGACCTCTAAATAGAACTTATATAGTATAAAGAATAGGGTTATATCTATTAATATATTAATATTATTATTATATATAAATTTAGTAATTAGCAATAGTTTTACCTATATTTTCAGGTACTCTCTATAATATGTGTGTAGGTATTCCTAAATCATTTAATTTTAATATTCTATCTATCTATTAGTCTATAGATGGAATGCGGTTCCTATATATCTATATATATATAATATATAGTATAGTTCTAACTAGAACTTACTCATAAATTTAAGGTCTTAATTTAAGATAATACCCTTAGGTAAGCTAAAGCTTTTTATAACTTTATTAAGTAGTATATTAGTAATATTTATAGCTATATAATCTTTTATAGTTAAGGTATAAAGTACTATTTTTATATATTTATTAATAATTACTAAGATAGTATTATATATACTACTACTATACTTAGATGGCGGGATACCACTCATAAAATTTATAATAATCTCTATCTATAGATATTCTAGTATAAGTAATACCTGTAATTTACTATATAGGTAGTGTCTCTTTACCTTTACCTACTAATATATATTATATATCTATATATATTCTTATATATCCTGGTATATTAATAGCAAGTAATACTTTCTATTTAAAAGTTTAACTATTTTTATTACTCTAAAGTATCCTATATAAAGGTTAATATAGTATCTTCTTATAAACTTAAACTTTACTACTAGGTTATCTAGTATATAGGCTTGACCCTGGAATAGTAGGATATCCTGATAGTTTACTAACTAATTATATACCCTCTTCCTAACTCACTCTTTTAATATATTATATTTACTTTCAGTAATTTTATATTAAGCTTATAGTTTTTATAGAATATTAGGGATCTCCTTTTCTATATAGGCTGCTTTACCTTCTATAGCTCTTATAATAATATAATATAGGTAGGTGCTTCTCCCTACTTGCCCTACTATTTACTACCTATAATACCTATATTCTTCCTATATCTAGGATATATAAAGATTATATAAGGCTGTAGTTATAATATTATTATAGGGGCTTATCTCCCTGTACTCTAGACTAGTCTCTAGTTATTACCTTATATACTTAATTAATTTTAATCTATTTTTAAGTATTAGGGTTGTGTATATAGCACTTTCTGGTAATACCGCTAACTTTTAATATAGTATTAAAAGTAGGTTATCTAACAGTCTTTCTTCTATTATATAGTCTGGGTATCTTAAGGGCGCATCTACAGGATTAGACAGACCTATATAGTAGTGAAGGATAAAGTTATACCCTATTAATAGTATAGCCTATCTAGCTTACCTACTATTAAACTATATAATCCTTATAAGTCTAATTAGATTTCTATAGTCTATATAAACTTTAATTAGAGTAGTACTTTTTTCCAGATAATACCTCTACTACTTAAAATACTTTATAAGTAGCTCTTAATTATATATCTTATACTTTATTTTAGTATCTTTTATCTTATATAAATAGAATACTACTAGGTACTATTAGCCCTCTCTATTATATTAGGATAATATCCCTACTATTATAAATTATAATATATCTATCTCTACCCTGATTAGTAGTTTTAGATTAAAATATCTGATGACTAGTACTATTATAAATATATCTTATAATATTTAAAATAACTACTCTATATTTTTAGTCTACTTAAATGATTTTATCAGCTTACTATTTTTTATTCCCTTTATAAGATTAGTTAAGCCTTTTATAATCTTTACATAATCTTTAATAAATTATCTGTAGAAGTTACAAAACCTAAGGAATATTTATGCTTCCTTTAGGGTTATTAGTATAGGCTATTCCTTAATAATTATTACTCTTATTTAGTCTATATATATACTATCTATCCTAACTATAAAGCTAAGAAACTTAACCTTATTAGTGAAGAACTTATACTTTTTAAGATTATAATATAGGTTATATACTTATAGTTATGCAAGTATTATACACATATCCCATATATAGGACTCCCAGTCCTCTAAGTAGATAAAGATATTATTAAGGTATATAATATATATAGTATTAATATAGTTCCCTAATACTTTATTAATATATACCTAGAATATTATAGATATATTAGCTAAGCTAAATAATATTACTAGGTACTTATAGTGGTTATAGCATGTATAAAACACTGTCTTCCACTTATAGCCTTCCTTAATATATATTCTATAGTATATATTCTTAAGATTTAACTTTATAAAAATCTTTGCGCCACTTAGTCAGTCCAGGATCTCTAAAATAAGTAGTAGGGGATATCTATTCTTAATAGTAATATTATTAAGGCCTCTATAGTCTATATATAGGTGTAGCTTATTATTCTTCTTAGCATAAATAGAATAGATATACCTATAGGGCTTATAGAGGGCCTTATCCACCTATTCTGCAGCGCCTCGCTAAGGTATTCTCTAAAAACCTTAAGCTCCTTTACTAATATATAATAGATTAGATAGTATAATAGTTCTGCTATTATCTTAATTATATAATTTATACTCTTATAGCTTAGTAATATTATTATAGCTTCTTTTTTAAAGATATTTATAAAATCTTATAATCTATTAGGTAGTATATATTCTACTTATATCTTCTTTAGCTCTATATTTAGGAGAAGTATACTATAGTACTTATCTTTATTAATTTCTTCTTCTATACTTATTATATATACTATTAATACTATATCTTTAAAGTACTACTTCTCCTATCCTATATTAAGGAGAATATCTTATTACTTTATAGTAGGTATACCTAAGATAATATATAATTACTCTTAGTCTACTATAAATATAATTACTAGTATAATCTTTTTAACTTTATTTAAATTTTATAAATATAATTTAATTTTATATACCCTAAAGCAGTTAATATCTATAATACCCCCCTAATATAGGTAAGATATATATATATATCTGCTTCTGGGAGGTTGAGCTCTTTTATAAGTCTTAGTATTATTAAGCTAATATTAGCTTCTAAATCTAATATAATTTTGATATTCTTACTATTAATAAGGCCCTTAATTATCCTACTTATATTAATTACTTTTCTTACAGCTTTAAGTTCTATATAAGTTATATATATAGAGATTAATATAACCCTAATACTTTTCTCTTATTAGTTACTTCTCCTTTTGGCTTACAACAGTCTCATACTATATATCTAAACTTATTATACTTATAATATCTTATTTTTAATTCTTTCTTTTTATTAGTAGATAGTTTAAGGTCTTTAGGCTTATATTTTAGATTTACTAGTTCCTTATTTTAATTATATTTAAGGAATATATTACTATCACCAGACTTTTATTTTAAGCCTATATTTACTATCTCTATCTCTATTTTCTTCTTAGTTTTCTCCTATCTTATAAGTAGTGTTATAATATTACTATATATTTTTAGTATTATTAGTAGGCTTACTAGATAATACTATAAATCTAATTTAAATTTTATAATAAAGTTATTATATTTCTTCTTCTCTATCTATATAATGATTATCTAGGCTTCTAAGAAGGTAAGGTATACTTTAAAGTTAGTTATAGTTTAGTCCTTCCTTTAAGTTACTTAAGTATATATTATATAGATACTTAGTTTATAGTTTCCTAGATCTTTAAGTTTATTAAATAGGAATATTATAAGTTCTTCCTATATATTTAGCTTATCTTCTTTATTTCTAGTATAGTTAGACTAAGTTATCCTTAAAAAGTGTATAAGAAATTATTAGGCCTAGCTAACCTAAATACTTTCTTATATAAATCTTCTAGATATTAATTAAAATATATTTATAGTATAGTTAATCTAGTTAATATACTCTTATAATATTTTTCCTTTATATTTTAAAAGGTTTTTTAAGTAGATATCCTTTCTTTAAGGTAAAATACTTAGTAGTATTAGTTTAGGAGTTTTAATATTAATATTCTTTAATTAACTATTTTTAATAGTAGTAGAGGTATTATAAATTAACTACTCTTTAATTATAACCTCTATTTATACTATTTTCTCTTTTAATTTTTTAAGTTGGATCTTTCTTTAAAGGTCTACTTCTCTTTTCTTTAGTTCTCTAATTTACTTGTTAATTAATAATATTAATAATAAGAGTTCTAATTTAATAATAGGTATAAAGATACTATTATTATATAATTATTTTAATATCCTAATACTAGGCCTATACCTTTATTTTGGTAAAGAGTTATTAGAATTATAAAGGGTAAATATAAATATAATATTAGGATAGGGAGTAATAAATATAAATTAATATTAAAACTAATAATTAAAGAGTAAAACTAAGGTATATATTATATATAATTTAAATACTATTTCCCTCTGGAGCATATAACCCGCGGCCTGGGCGCAGCTGTACCGTGCGTATGTTCCTACTCCGTTCCTCACATATAAATTCTAAATTAGGACCTAAAGGCTTTATATTTAGATTATTCCTCTTTAAAAGGTTTAGATAGATTAACTTTAGGTTAAGTTATATTATTATTAAATAAATTTTTACTTCTAGAGTCAGAATTTAAATTAGATAAATCAGAGTTATCAGATAATTAGACATCTGGTAAGACTTCCAGGTCTCTTAATAATAATAGAGGTAGTAATAGTATTACTATTTTAAATATTAATAGTCTAATAATATTTATAAATAAGGTTACTTTAACCTTCTTTTTTAGTAGATTAGACTACTATTAACTACTACTACTTCTTTTAAAAATAGAAGATATAAGATATTATTCCTTTACCCTATTTAATAACTAATAATTTAACTTTTATTAGGAATACTTTCTTAGTACTGACTAGCTTTACTAATATAAGCTACTTTAGAAGGGTTTAGCTTTCTAGAGTAAAGGAATAAGGCATAACCAGAGTTTATTATAGAAGGAATATAATAAGATAATTATATTTATAATTTAGAGTAGTATAAGCTTTAAGAGTATAAAAATATATTTAAATTAACTACTAGGTAAACTAGATAGTTAAATTATAGAGAGCTATAGTAAAGGTAGGGATAAGATATTTTTATAGATATAAGAAACCTGGTAATTATTCTGATTATAAATAATCAGACTGATTATAGACTGTATTCTTAATTTATCCACTTCCTTTAGGCGAATCGCAATCCTTTGCTTATATAAGTCAATCACCTTAATCATAAATGATCAACATGATCGCTTCTTTATGTGATTCCCATGTTACTCTGTAACACTAATATAGCCTTCTCTAAGATTAAGATAGTAGTTAGTCTTTCTAGACTTAACTAGCTTAGTTAGTCTATAGTATATATATATACTATAACTATAGCCATAAGTATCTCAATCTTTTATTCAAGGCCTATTTCCAAGCTCTTTATGGAATCACGTGAATGTCATGTAATTGTCATATGAGCATATAAGCTATACTATTATATAATTAGATATTTATAGGGTTATATAAAAGTTATATATACTAATCTTCTTAGTTATATATGACCTTTTATATATCTAAAATAGGTAATAGAGTCTTCTAAAATATTAGGTAGACTCTATTAGTTAAAAAGAATATATAAATCTTTAGTTATAAGAGGGTATATACTTAACCCGGGCTCATAACCTATAAAGCTATGCTTGGTGGAGTGCGGAAGCTTAGTAAGATTTTGTCACGGAACCACTAGAAGTGATCTGCTTAAGTTATCATATAAGGTAAACTAATAAGGCTATCAACTATTTATTCACTTATGCTATACTAAAGTATTGTATAATAATCAAGATATTATATAAAGAAGGGAAGGCCTAAAAGTAGTTCTTACTAAGAATATAAAGGGAGCCTTATTATACTTTTCTTAATTAGGATTTAGGTACGCGCGCAGTAAAATTAAATTAGAAAGTTAGTTTAATTTAGAAGTCTAGTTAATTAATATTAGGTAATATTAGATTATATTAGGTTATATTAGCTAATATTAGTATTACTTTAATTAGATAGGTAATAAAATAATACTAATTATATATTATAAGGATAACCCTATAATAGTACCCCTCTCTTAGCTAGCAAAGCCTCTAGAGAGGAGCCTAGGGAGGGAGTTCTAGGAGTTTAAGCTTAGATATTCGGGTCCAGATTATCAGATATTCCGGTTTAGGTATTCAGGCCTGGTTATTTAAATTCAGGCGCTTAGGTTTAGTTACTTAGATTTAGATATTTAGGCTTAGTTATTTAGATTTAGGTACTTAAGTTTAATTATTCAGGTTCAGATATTTAGACTTAGTTATTTAGGTTTAGATTAGGTTATTATAGTCTTAAAACTTATATTATAATTATTTAATATAAAATATATTTTATACTTTATATTTAATAAGAGCTACTATTTTAAATAAAGCATCTTTAGATTCCTAGATATTATTATCTGGATTATTATATCTATACTATTTAACCAGGAACTATAGTTAGTGGTAGTAGATTTATATATCCAGGATCTATTTAATTAGGTATTTATCTTCTCTATTAATCTTAATTAGGGGTGGTGGCTCCTATTACTGGCTAGGTAGTAGTTTATAGCTAGTTAATAGTATCAGGTTTGATATATTAACTATAGGCTATATATATATTAAGCTAAGTAGCTTTAATTTATATATATAAGGTAACACTTTTTTTTCAATCTTATATAGGCCCGTATTCTTCCAGTCCAGTTTCTTAATTAAGTAGTAACTATATATATTCTTTAAGTTTAGCTAAACCTGATCACCTACCTAGTAGTTAGGTCCTATTTATCTATTATAATCAGCCTTTTCAGCATAAATAGCCTGGGCCCAGGCTATTTTATTATATATATATTAATTTAGTTTATATATCTGGTTTATAAAGTAGTTAATATTACTAACTATTAGAGACTATAGGCTATTAAAGGGTGGCTCAAAACCTATTCACGGGTGCTGGCCAGTATTTACCAGGAATAGTATTATTCCTGTTATCTTATTTCAGCTATTATTAGTAGTAAATTCTGCTATAAATAGCTAATTATCCTAATTATCTTATATATAGTCTATAAAGCTTTAGAGGTACTATTCCATTTCCCTATTTATATATTTAGTTTGGCTGTCTATTTCAGGGTGGTAGGTAGTTGATAGGTAGGTATTAATATAGAGGTATTTATATAGGTATCTCTAAAAGAGTGATATAAATATGCTTCCCTAGTTTAATATAATCATATCTAGTAAATTATAGAGTTTCCATATATAATAGAGGAATAGTTAGGTAACTGCAGGTATTAAAATCTTAAAATATCTAATAAAGTATTACTATTTAGATAGGTAATCTATTACTACTATAATATTTATATTATTATTAGATATAGGTAATTTAATTATAAAGTTAACTGAAACATTATACCAGCACTATTTAGGTATAGGTAGGGGCTTTAATATGCTGGTATAGGTAGTCCTCCAGGCTTTTACTTATAAGTAGATATGACAGGAGGCTATAAAATATCTTACTGATTTATATATCTTTAGCTAATAATAATAGTGCGATAGAAGTTTTACAGTCTAGAAATAATTAAAGTAGCCCCTAATAGGAGAGTTAAATATATATTAGAGTAGTTTAATCTTTAGTTTATTATTATTAGGGACTACTATTCAGCCTCTATAATATAGGTGGTTATTAATAACCTTATATTTAACCAGAGTAATTAGTTTTGATTTATATTTACCCTTACTAAGTTAGTAATAGACCTTAGTAATAAATTTATTATTAGTATACTCCTCCTTAATAATCTACTTAATTAACTGGTTTATCTCTATTAGCTTAAAGTTAAAGATTTCTGGTTATAGTAATATTTACTGATAAAAATAGTAGGCCTCCTCTTAAGTAAGCTAGTCCTAAAAATATTATATTAGGGTATTAGGTTTTTAGCCTTAGGTGCCTAGTTAGTATGTAATTCTAAAGTTAAAATATAATAGGTACTCTAACTATTAAGTTTATCTATAGCTAAACTATTTTATAGTATAGAAGTATTATAGGTTCTTATAGTTATTTAATACCTTTATAGGATATACTGCTCCTTCTAATTTAAGTTACTACTATTTAAAGTATTAGATAATAGTTAGTAACTCCTTATTATAAATTTTATAATTATATTTAGCTGGACTTAATCTTTTTAAGAAGTAAGTAATAGGGTGAAGGACTCCTTTACTATCCTCTTATAATAGCACCCCTTTTAAGCAGTAGTTAGAGGAGTCTATCTCTACTATATAAGGTAGTAAAGGGTTAAAGTATTATAAGATAGATATTATAATAAAGGCTATTTTTAAGTAGTTAAAGGCTTTCTAGTAGATAATTATTTAAAGGAAGGAGATATCCTTTTAAATAAGCTAGGTAAGTAAGGTGGTTAGTATTAAGAAATCATTAATAAAATAGTGGTAAAAGTTTATAAAGCTTAGAAACCTATAAATATCCTTAATATTTTAGGGGGCTTCCCAGTCCAGGATAGTAGAGACTTTCTTAGGATCTATTTTAATACTGTTTATAGTTAGGATCAGGCTTAGATATTTTACCTCCTATTAATAGAACTTATACTTATTAATATTAAATTAGAGGCCTATAGTCTCCAGTACTTTTAATACTAGTTATATATATTCTTTATATTCCTTTAAATTATTATTATATATAAGGATATTATTAATATATATAGTATAGAAAATATCTAAGAATAGGTATAAGATATTATTTATATAATATTAGAATATACTAGGGGTATTAGTTAGACTAAAAAATATTACTAAGTACTTAAATAAGCCTTTATAAGTACAGAAAGCCATTAAGTACTTATAACCAGGTATAATTCAGATTTAGTTAAAAGCTAAAATAATATCCAGTTTTATAAAGTATTTAGCTTTATTAAAGTGGTTTAATATTTCTTAAATTAAAGGAATTAAATAGTAGTTTTTAATTATAATTTTATTAAGTTTTCAGTAATTAATATAGAACTAAAGGCCTCCTCCTAGCTTCCTTATAAAGATTACTGGGGAAGATATAGATAATAAACTAGGTTAGATAAATCCTTTAGCAAGGTTTTTAGTTAGATACTTATATAGGGCCAGTAGCTTATAATAGGATATTATATATAATAATCTATAGGTAGGTTTTACCCCAGGGATTAGCTTAATCTAATGATTATATAGGTGGTATTTGTTAGGAATACTTTCCCAATACCGACTAGCTTCACTAATGTAAGCCACTTCGGAAGGGTTTGGCTTCCTAGAGCAGAGGAATAAGGTATAATAAGAGCTTATTGTGGAAGGAATATAATAAGATAGTTATATTTATAACTTAAAATAGTCTAAGCTTTAAGAGTATGGGAAAATATTCAAATTAACTACTAGATAAACTAAACAGTTAAATTACAGAGAGGTGTAATACCGGTAGAGACAGGATATTTATATAGACCTCTTTTTTAGTATCCTTATTGCCTTATTTATAGTAATTATTTTAATTATTATTAAGCAGAATGATTGCTCCCGCTAATTAGTAATACCCTGGCTATTAACTATTAGTTAATATGCTTATTCTGATTATTATTAAGTAGAATGATCGCTCCTGCTAATTAGTGATACCCTATAACTGTTTATATATTACTTTATAATACTATTCCTCTCCTTAGTAAGCTTATCCTAAGCTTTATATTTAAGGAGTTTAGTGGCTACTGAGAGGAAAATAAAGATATCTTTAATCTCTTCCTTTTATTATAAATACCTTACTTCTAAAATTAAAGAGTCTAGGAGTATCACTATTTTTAGCTGTAAATATTACCTAATTTATAAACTAACTTATATTATTATATCCTCCTTAAAAAATATTAAATATATAAATTATATTTATAAAGGTATAAAATATATTAATATATTATAGGAGGTCTTAGATAAAATTAGAGAGGAAGCCAAGTCTATTATAGAAAAGAACCTTAAAGAGTTATCTAAGTTAAATACTATATAATAAAAACTTCTTATTTAACTTTCCTAAAATCAGAAAATTCTAAAGGTAGTTAAAAGTTATACTAAGGTAAAGGTAATTTATTTAATAGATAAACTAGAAGAGGAGGAAGAAGCAGAATAAGTAAGAAATAGTAATTATTCTAATAATAAACTCTATAAATTTATAAATAATCTTACTATTTTTAATTAAGCTATTAAAAATTAAAGGGTTTTAAGTATATTAGATTCTTATAATAATATTATAATAGCTTAAATAAATAATTAAGGTTTTTATATAATTTTTAAGTATTTTCTTCTAGTAGGTAATCCTTCTATTTTATAAAATAAAAGTATTAATATTTATTAATTTAGTAATCTAAGATCTTTTTAACCTTATATTCCTACTTAGTAGGGTCTTCTAGCTTAGTTTCTTTATTAAGGGGAGTCTCTGGATCCGCTTTTTCCAATAATAAAATATAAAAGATAAGATATATTTTTATATTTTTAGATAGTTATAACTTATAATTTACTAATCCTATAATTCTTTTAATTTTAAATAGTCTAATTTTTAAAAAATTAAGTTTACTATTTTAATATTTAGTGCAAATATTTTATCACTAAAAATAAACTTTATTCCCCTCTTTAAGGTTTAATCCTTTAGACCTTTTTTAATTTACCTAGAGGATTATTTTTTAATTTAGGAATATAATATTAGATTATAGTTAAATATAAAGTAATCATAAGTCTTTTATAAATAATATTACTTTTATAGGCAGATATACTAATATATTAACTATTAATCTTAGTTCCTTTCTAAAATTTATATAATATAATAATATTCCTATAGTACTTTATTTAATTATATTATATATTAGTACTACTTATAATAAAAGCTATACCTAATTATTTTATTTATTATTAATATATATTTATAGATATTATTCTAATATTTAGTTTACTTATTCTATCTAGCTATTATTTTATAGATAATATACTATTAATATTCTTTAAATTATCTATAATACTTAGTATAATTCCTTTTAGAAATAAGATATAAATATTTTATTTTAATTAAAGATAATCTTTTTTAGTATATTAAATTTCCCTACTTCTTTTAAAAAAACTTTTACTAAATAAGAAGCAGTAAATTATTAAGAAATCAGAATAAATATTATATATTTAGTTAACTAATTAATAGTAACTATAATATTTTTATATTCTATATTATTTTTATTCTTAGAAGGTGGTAAAGGTCTGATAAAGTCTATTAATATTTCTTACTAGAATTTTTCTAGTACTTGGTTTAGTTAAAGTAATCTATAAGATTTATATTATTTTGTTACGAGGTAACACGTGAGTAGGTTCTAAGTACCGCTGATTGGTGGGAGTGATCATTCTGCTCAATAATAAGCAGAATGAGCACATTGGCTAATGGCTGGTGAGCGGATCATTACTGATTGGTGGAAGTGATTATTTTGCTTAAGAATAATCAAAATAATTATAGTGAATTAGGCAATAAGGATATTAAGAAAAAGGTCTATATAAACATCCTGTCTTTACTGGTATTATACTTCCTTATAATTTAACTATCTAGTTTATCTAGTAGTTAGTTTAAATATATTCTCATATTCTTAAAGCTTATACTATTCTAAGTTATAAATATAACTATCTTATTATATTCCTCCTATAATAAGCTCTGGTTATACCTTATTCCTTTACTTTAAGGAGCTAAACCCTTCCGAAGTAGCTTATATTAGTAAAATTAATTAGTATTAGGAAAGTATTCCTAATAAAAGTTAAATCACCAAACTATTGGATAGGGTAAGGAATAATATCTTATATCTACTATCTCTAAAAGAAGTAGTAGAAGTTAATAATAGTCTGGTTTATTAAAGAAAAAGGTTAAGATTACTTTAAGTACTAGTACTGCTAGGCTATTAATATATAAAATAGTAGTATCTCTACCTCCTCTACTACTACTAAGAGATCTGGAAATTCTACCAGATATTCACTTATCTAACAATTCTGATTTATCTAATTTAAACTCTGATTCTAAAAGTAAAAACCTTTTTAATAATAATATAGCTTAACTAAAAGTTAATCCACCCAAACCTTTTAAAGGGGAATAATCTAAATATAAAGTCTTTAGGTTTTAGCTTAGAATTTACATCTATTAGAACCAGGATAAGCTTAAAACTAAAGAAAAGAAAGTTATATATACTATTTCCTACTTAAAAGGAAATATATATACCTAGATTTAGAGGTAAGTTGATTAATATATCCTAAAGAAGGGAGATATTCTATATAATATTAAAAGGATTTTCTAAAACTATTTAGTATTTATAGGAGAAATAGATTAGTACTTTCAGTAAATTAATAAGACTTACCTAGCTAAAAAGAAGTTATTAGAATTATACTAAAAATCAGATATAAACTCTTATATAGTTAAATTTAAGAAATAGGTAGCAATTTTAAAATAGAATAATAATATACTTTATATTAAGTTTTTTATAGAACTTAAACCAGAAGTTAAAGCTTAATTAAGGCTTAGGAAGAAAGAGATATCTACCTTTACCAAACTTATTAAATTAGTAATTAGGGTTAATTCCATCCTATTTAAAAATAAACTTAATAAATAGGGAAAGACACCTAGATACTAACCTAATTATAGGAGACTATAATATTCTATAGATTATTATAGATTATAACCTATAGAGATAGATAAGCTCTAGAAAGGCAAATAAGCCCTGAGAAAACCTAAAAATTTTAAGAAAAATATAGGAAATTATTTTAAGTATGGCTAACTAGGATATTTTACCTAAAATTACTTAAAGCCTAAGAAATAATTAATTAAAACTTTAGGAACCGGTATATAGGTATAGAAAATTATTATATTTAAGAAAGGCTTTTATAATACTTACTAATAGGGACTAAATCAAAATATAGGACTATAGGATAAGACTATAATTTAGGGAATCTTAGAATAATATCCTGATACTTAAATAAATATAACTTATAAATTCTACTGGGTATTACTAATTAGCTATTATAAGGTCCAGGATTACAGATTTTAGAAGTATAATAAAAATAAGGACCTAAGAAAACTATTATAGGAATACCCTTACAGACTACCTAAAGTTTCTTTTATATAAATATAATAAGTACTCCAGATTAAGGGTATTAAGAGTAATAATTATTATATGCACTATAAGTATCTTCCAGTTAACCTCTATATAGCTTAGGGTTATTAATACCTAAAATATTATATACTATTAATATAGTAGGGAATTATTAAAGAAGGCAATATATTAATTAATATTAGACTATTATTATAAGGAATCTAAAGTATGATTAGAAACCTTAATCCTAAAGAGAATAAAATAATAGAAAATATTTTTATATATATTATAAAACTTATCTATATAACAGATAATTTAATAAGAAGGGCTATTATATAGGTTTTACCTAAGGACCTATACTAAATTAGATTTCAGATAAGTACAAATCCAGATTCTAAAGATCCATGGAAGATATATTAAATAAACCTATAAATAATAAAAGGAATATCTAACCCAGATAAAAGTTCTAAGGAATAGGAGTCAGGTAAAGAAACACTTAACAACAGTAAAAGCAAGCACCCTTACTTCTTAGGAAATAAGGAGGTTAACTATTAAGGGATATAATAGTTAACTTTTAGAAGAAACCTTAAAACCTTAATAAGTTAAAGGAAAGTAAGCTAATAGTAAAAGTTAAAATTATAAGTAATTCTACTATAGCTATAATTAATTTAGGAGCTATAGTAGACTTCTTAAGTAGTTAATATATAAGAGAATAGGGTTTACCCTTATATAAGAAAAAAGACCCCTACCTACTTATTATTACTAATAGAACCCTAATTACTTTAGATTAAAGTATAATTAAGTATAAGATAACTATTAATATAATAATATTAAGTAAAAGGGTTAGAAGGATATTTAATATTACTAATATTAAAAATTTAGATATTATCTTTAGATTATTATAACTCTAGGATAAAAGACCATATATTAACTAGTTAACCTTAACTATATCTCTAGTTAAGGATTAATATCCTACCTAGGCTAGGAAATATACTAGAGAGTAGATAAAAAAGCTTATATAGTAGAGTATATAAGATATAGAGGTAGTAACTATTTATTAACTCTAGGGGAAGTAGAAGATAGTGTTCTAAATTCCTCTAGAATATAAGGAATTTATAGAACTTTTTAAGAAGGAGACTTTAGAAGAAGCCTTATTACTATATCAGCTATTTAATCATGAAATAGTACTAAAAGAAGGATCCTAACTAAAAAGGTTTAATATCTACCTATTTAAGATAGACTAAAGAAAGATACTAGATAAGTACTTAGATAAAAACCTAAAATAAGGGTTTATTAAAGAGTCTAAGTCTCCTATAAAATATCTGGTATTCTATATACCTAAACCTAATAGTAAACTATAATTTTATATAGATTATAAATACCTAAATAGTATTATAGTAAAAAATAGCATAATACTACTATTAATCTAGGAGTTATAAGACTAACTTTAAAGAGCTTAATAGTTTATAAAATTTAATATACTAGAAGTATTCTATTAAATTCAGATTAAGTAAGGTAATAAGTATAAGATAGTATTTAATACTTATTAAGGGTATTATTAATATAGAGTAATGCTATTTAGGTTTACTAATACTCCAGCTATTATATAGATATATATAAACTATATATTATAGGAATACTTAGATAAGTATATTAAGGTCTATATAAATAATATTTTGGTATATTCCTAGATACTTAAAGAATATGTTAAATATATCTAAAAGGTCTTAAAAGTGCTAAAGAAATATAATTTATAGTTTAAACTATCTAAATATAAATTTTATAAATAGAGAATTAAGTTTATTAGATTAATTATATCAGAAAAGGGATTAGAAGTAAATCCGGAAAAGGTTAAAAGAGTTAAAGAATAGCCTAAACTATAAATTATTAAATAAATTTAAATATTTTTAGAATTTATAAATTATTATTAATAGTTTATCCTTAGATATTTAAGGATTATAGTACTACTTACTAAACTTACTAAGAAAAGGGAAAATACTAGTATCACTTCTTAGAAGTTTTAATAGATTAAAAATACTTAAAAGGCCTTTAATAAGCTTAAGAAATTAGTTATAACTACACTAGTACTATAATTATTTAATAAGAAAAAGCTAATAAAAGTTAAAATAAATACTTCTAAATATACTTTTAAAGTAGTCCTAAATTAATAGGATAAAGATAGGCTATAATAACTAGTAGCCTACTACTTAAAAAAGTTTATAGATATAGAAACTAGATACTCTATATTAGATTAGGAACTATTAGTAATTATTAATATACTTAAATACTAGTAATATTATTTAAAAGGTATTAAAGATATATTCTTAATCTTATTAGATTATTAGAATCTTTAATACTTTATTACTACTAAAGTATTAAATAGATAATAGTTAAGATAGTTATATAAATTATTATTATTTAACTTTAAGATCAAATATTAGAGTAGGAGACTTAATACTAACACAGACATATTAAGCAGGAGAACTAACTATAATAGAGGAATAGAAGTAAAATATATTCTTTTATAATAAGAAGGAGATTTAATAATATATTAAGTGGTATCTCTAATCAAAATTAATATACTAGAGATTTAGAGGATTTAAGCTAAATAATTAAAAAGGGACTTTATTAAATAATATATGGACTACAATAATAAGTTATAGGTCTATATATATAAAGGGAAAATTATATTACCTCCAAATCTTAAGAAAGAATAGATACTTAAGTATTATGAACCACCCCTATAAGAATATATAAAAGCAGAAGAAGTTCTAGAAAAACTATAATAAAACTATTACTTCCCTAGAATATAATAAAAGGTCTTTACTTAAATTAGGACCTACTATTTATATAAAAAAGCCAAGTATAAATAATATAAATCTTATAGATTACTTTAACTAAACCAAGTACTGGAGAAATCCTGGTAAGAAGTATTAATAGACTTTATTAGACCTTTACCACCTTTTAAGAATAAGAATAATATAGAATATAAAAATATTATAGTTACTATTAATTAGTTAATAAAATATATAATATTTATCCTAATTCCTTAATAATTTACTACTTCTTATTTAGCGAAAGTCTTCTTAAAAGAAGTAGGGAGACTTAATATATTTAAAAAGATTATTTTTAACTAAAATAAAATATTTATATCTTATTTCTAAAAGAAATTATACTAAATACTATAGATAACCTAGGGAATATTAATAGTATATTATCCATAAAGCAATAGTTAGATAAAATAAGTAAACTAAATACTAGAATAATATCTATAAATATATATTAATAATAAATAAAATAATTAGGTATAGCTTTTACTATAAATAGTACTAGTATATAATATAACTAGATAAAGTATTATAGGAATATTATTATACTATATAAACTTTAGAAAGGAATTAAGATTAATAATTAATATATTAGTATACCTACCTATAAAAATAATATTATTTATAAAAGACCTATAATTATTTTATATTTAACTATAATCTAATATTATATTTTTAAACTAAAGAATAATCTTTTAAGTAAATCAAAAAAGGTCTAAAGGACCAGACTTTAAGGAGAGGGATAAAGTTTATCTTTAGTAATAAAATATTTACACTAAATACTAAAGTAGTAAATTTAATTTTCTAAAAATTAGATTATTTAAAATTAAAAAGATTATAAAACTAATAAATTATAAGTTATAACTATTTAAGAATATAAAAATATATCCTATCTTTTATATTTTATTATTAGAAAAAGTGGATCTAGAAACTCCCTTTAATAAGGAAATTAAATTAGAAGATACTACTAAATAGAAATATAAGGTTAAAAAGATCTTAAATTACTAAGTTAAATAATATTAATACTTTTATCTTATAAAGTAGAAAGGTTACCTACTAGAAGAAAATACTTAAGAACTATATAAAAACCTTAACTATTTATTTAAGTTATTATAATACTATTATAAGAATCTAATATATTTAAAACCTCTTAGTTTCTAATAACTTAATTAAAGATAATAAGATTATCTATAAATTTATAAAGTTTACTATCAGAACAACCACTATTTCTTACTTATTCTATTTCTTCTTCCTCTTCTAATTTATCTATTAGATAAATTACTTTTACTTTTATATAATTCTTAGCTATCTTTAAAATTTTCCAGTTTTTAAAAAGTTAAGCTAGGAGTTTCTATTGCATAGCATTTAACTTAGATAACTCCTTAAGATTTTCTTCTATAGCTAATTTAGCCTCTTCTCTAGTCTTATCTAGAATTTCTTAAGATATATTAATGTACTTTATACCCTTATAAGTATAATTTATATATTTAATATTTTTTAAAGAAGATATAGTAATATAAGTTAGTCTATAAATTAAATAATATTTATAACTAAAAATAATAATATTTCTGGACTCCTTAAGTTCGGAAGTAAGATATTTATAGTAAAGGGAAGAAGTTAAAGATATCTTTATTTTCCTTTTAGCAGCTACTAAACCCCTTAAGTATAAAGCTTAGGATAAGTTTACTAAGGAGGGGAATAGTATTATAAGGTAATATATAAATAGGTTCTAAGTACTACTAATTAGTAGAAGCGATTATTCTGCTTAATAATAAGTAGAATAAATATATTAGCTAATAGCTGGTAAGCAGATTATTACTAATTAATAGAAGTGATTATTTCACTTAAGAATAATTAAAATAATTATAGTGAATCAGGTAACAAGAATATTAAGAAAAAGGTCTATATAAATATCCTGTCTCTACTGGTATTACACTTCCTTATAATTTAACTATCTAGTTTATCTAGTAATTAGTTTAAATATATTCTCATACTCTTAAAGCTCATACTATTCTAAGTCATAAATATAACCATCTTATTATATTCCTCCCATAATAAGCTCTGGTTATACCTTATTCCTTTGCTCTAGGGAGCTAAACCCTTCCGAAGTAGCTTATATTAGTGAAGCTAGTCAGTATTGGGAAAGTATTCCTAACATATTTATACTTAGCCTTTTTATATAAATAGTAGGTCCTAATCTAAATAAAGACTTTTTATTATATTTTAAAAAAGTAATAGTTTTATTATAGTCTTTCTAAGACTTCTTCTACTTTTATATATCCTTATAGGAGTAATTTATAATATTTAAATATCTATTCTTTCTTAAAGTTTAGAGGTAATATAATTTTCCCTTTATATATATAAATCTGTAGTTTATTATTGTAGTCCATATATTATTTAATAAAGTCCCTTTTTAATTATTTAGCTTAAATTCTTTAAATCTTAGATATATTAATTTTGATTAGAGATACCACTTAATATATTATAGAGTCTCCTTCTTATTATAAAAGAGTATATTTAACCTCTATTCCTCTATTATAGTCAGTTCTTCTACTTAATATATCTATATTAGTATTAAGTTTCCCACTCTAGTATTTAATCTTAAAATTAAATAATGATAATTTATATAATTATCTTAACTGTTATCTATTTAATACTTTAGTAATAGTAAAGTTTCAGAGATTCTAATAGTTTAATAAGACTAAAAATATATTTTTAATATCTTCTAAGTAATATTACTAGTATTTATGTGAGGAACGGAGTAGGAACATACGCACGGTACGGCTGCGCTCAGGCCGCGGGTCACGTGCTCCAGGGGGAAGCAGTATTTAAGCTATGTATAGTGTCCACCTTAGTTTTACTCCTTAGTCATCAGTTTTGATACCAATCCATACTCATTGCTCCCCATCCTGATATCACGCTTACATTCACCCCTTACAATTTAAGTATATTAATAATTATTAGTAATTCCTAATCTAATATAAAGTACCTAATTTCCATATCTATAAACTTCCTTAAGTGATAGGCTACTAGTTATTATAACCTATCTTTACCCTATTAACTTAGGACCGCTCTAAAAGTATATTTAGAAATATCTATCTTAACTTTTATTAGCTTTTTCTTATTAAATAATTATAGTACTAGTATAGTTATAACTAATTTCTTAAGTTTATTAAAGGCTTTTTAAGTATTTTTAGTCTATTAAAACTCCTAGAAAATAATACCAGTATTTTCCCTTAGTAAGTTTAGTAAGTAGTACTATAATCCTTAAATATCTAGGGATAAACTATTAATAATAATTTATAAATCTTAAGAATACTTAAATTTACTTAATAATTTATAGTTTAGATTATTCTTTAACTCTTTTAATCTTTTCTAGATTTATTTTTAATCCCTTTTCTAATATAATTAGTTTAATAAACTTAATTCTCTATTTATAAAACTTATATTTAGATAATTTAAGCTATAAGTTATATTTCTTTAGTATTTTTAAAACCTTTTAGATATATTTAATATATTTTTTAAGTATCTAGGAGTATACCAAAATATTATCTATATAGATCTTAATATACTTATTTAGGTATTCCTATAATATATAATTTATATATACCTATATAATAGCTAGGGTATTAATAAATCTAAATAGTATTACTTTATACTAATAATACCTTTAATAAGTGCTAAATACTATCTTATATTTATTACCCTACTTAATCTAAATTTAATAGAATACTTCTAGTATATTAAACTTTATAAATTATTAAGCTCCTTAAAGTTAATCTTATAATTCTTAAATTAATAGTAGTATTATGTTATTCTTTATTATAATATTATTTAGGTATCTATAATCTATATAAAGTTATAGTCTATTATTAGATTTAGATATATAGAATACCAGATATCTTATAGGAGACTTAGACTTTTTAATAAACCCTTATTTTAGGTTTTTATTTAAGTACTTATTTAATACCTCTCTTTAGTCTACTCTAAATAAATAAATATTAAATCTTTTTAATTAAGATCCCTCTTTTAGTATTATTTTATAATTAAATAGCTAGTATAATAGTAAGGCCTCTTTTAAAGCCTCTTTCTTAAAAAGTTCTATAAATTTCCTATACTTTAGAAGAATTTAGAATACTATCTTCTACTCCTTTTAAAACTGATAAATAACTATTATCTTTATATCTTATATACTCTACTATATAAGTTTTTTTATCTATCCTCTAATATACTTCTTAGTTTAGGTAAAATATTAATCTTTAACTAGAGATATAGTTAAAGTTAACTAGTTAATATATGGTTTTTTATCCTAGAGCTATAATAATCTAAGGATAATATCTAAATTCCTAATATTAATAATATTAAATATCCTTCTAACTTTTTTATTTAATATTATTATATTAATAGTTATCTTATTTTTAACTATATCTTAATTTAAAGTAATTAGGGTTCTATTAATAGTAATAAGTAGGTATAAATCCTTTTTCTTATATAAAGGTAGGCCCTATTTTTTTATATATTAACTACTTAAAAAGTCTACTATAGCTTTTAAGTTAATTATAGCTATAATAAAATTATTTATAATCTTAACTTCTATTATTAGTTTACTTTTCTTTAACTTATTAAGGCTTTAAGGTTCCTTCTAAAAGTTAATTATTATACCTCTTAATAGTTAACCTCCTTATTTCCTAAGAAGTAAGGGTGCTTACTTTTATTATTATTAAGCATTTCTTCATCTAACTCCTATTCCTTAGAATTTTTATCTAGGTTAGACATTCCTTTTATTATTTATAGATTTATTTAGTATTTCTTTTATAGATTATTAAAATCTAGATCTCTATTTATTTAAAACCTAATTTAATATAGATCCTTAAATAAAACCTATATTATAGCCCTTTTTAATAAATTATCTATTATATAAATAAATTTTATAATATATATAAAGATATTTTCTATTATCTTATTCTCTTTAGGATTAAAATTTCTAATTATATTTTGGATTCTTTATAGTAATAGTCTAATATTAATTAATATATTACTTTTATTAAAGGTCCCCTATTATATTAATAGTATATAGTATCTTAGATATTAATAATCCTAAGCTATATAATAGTTAACTAGAAGATATTTATAGTATATATAATAATTATTACTCTTAATACCCTTAATCTGGAGTATTTATTATATTTATATAAAAGATACTTCAGATAGTTTATAAGGATACTCCTATAATGGTTCTCCTAGGTCCTTATTTTTACTATACTTCCAGAATCTGTAATCCTAGACCTGGTAATAGCTAATTAGTAATATCTAGTAGAATTTATAAATTATATTTATTTAAATATTAGGATATTATTCTAAAATTCCCTAAATTACTGCTTTATCCTATAGTCTTATATTTTGGTTTAGTCTCTATTAATAAATATTATAAGAGCCTTTCTTAAGTATAGTAATCTTTTATATTTATATACCAGTTTCTAGAGTTTTAATTAATTATTTCTTAGGCTTCAAATAATTTTAGGTAAAATATCCTAGTTAGCCATATTTAAAGCAATTTCTTATATTTCTCTTAAAATTTTTAAGCTTTCTTAGGGCTTATTCACCTTTTTAGAGCTTATTTATCTCTATAAATTATAGTCTATAGTAATTTATAGAATATTATAGTCTCCTATAATTAGGTTAGTATCTAGGTATTTTTCCCTACTTATTAAGCTTATTTTTAAATAGGATAGAATTAACCCTGATTACTAATTTAATAAATTTAGTAAGGGTAGATATCTCTTTCTCCCTAAGTTATAATTAAGCTTTAACTTCTGACTTAAATCCTATAAAAAACTTAGTATAGAGTATATTGTTATTCCATTTCAAAATTACTACCTATTTCTTAAATTCAACTATATAAGAACTTATATCTGACTTTTAGTATAATTCTAATAATTTCTTTTTAGCTAAATAAACTTTATTAATTTATTAAAAGTACTAATCTATTTCTCCTATAAATATTAAATAGCTCTGGAAAATCCTCTTAATATTATATAGAATATCTCCCTTCTTTAGGAAATATTAATTAACTTACCTCTAAATCTAGGTATATATATTTCCTCTTAAGTAGAAAATTATATATATAACTTTCTTTTCTTTAGTTTTAAGCTTATCCTAGTTCCAATAAATATAAATTCCAAGCTAAAACCTAAAAGCCTTATATTTAAATTATTCCCTTTTAAAAGATTTAGATAAATTAACTTTAGGTTAAGCTATACTATTATCAAATAGGTTCTTACTTCTAGAATCAGAATTTAAATTAGATAAATTAGAGTTATTAGATAATTAAATATCTGATAGGATTTCCAGATCTCTTAATAATAGTAGAGGTAGTAAAGGTACTACTATTCTAAATATTAATAGCCTAGTAGTACTTATATTTAAAGTAATCTTAACCTTTTTCTTTAGTAGACCAGACTATTATTAACTTCCACTATTTCTCTTAAAAATAGTAGATATAAGATATTATTCCTTACCCTATCTAATAATTTAGTAATTTAACTTTTATTAAAAATACTTTCCTAATATTAACTAGTTTTATTAATATAAGCTACTTCAGAAGGGTTTAGCTTCCTAAAATAGAGGAATAAGGTATAATAAGAGCTTATTATAAAAGAAATATAATAAGATAGTTATATTTATAATTTAGAATAGTCTAAGCTTTAAGAGTATAAAAAAATATTTAAACTAACTACTAGATAGACTAGATAGTTGAATCATAGAGAGGTGTAATACTGGTAGAGACAGGATATTTATATAGACCTCTTTTCTAGTATTCTTATTACCTTATTTATAGTAATTATTTTAATTATTATTAAGTAGAATAATCGCTCCTACTAATCAGTAATACCCTAGCCATCAACCATTGGTTGACACGCTCATTCTGATCATTATTAAGCAGAATGATCGCTCCCGCCAATCAGCGATACCCTATGACTGTTCACGTGTTACTTCGTAACAGTATTCTAGGAGTTTATCTGCTTTTTTATATAAGAATAATTCCAGGGAGTCCTAGTAGTCATATAGTAGTTTTATCTTTAGATTAGTATATTTCTTATCTATAAAGGCCTTTTTAATATTAGTTAATAAAACTATAAAAATTTCAGTATTATACCTTCTTATAAGTTAGGTAAAGGGGACTATTCTAATTATATAGATGTCCATTATGGTATCAGAGGGTAGATTCCCTTCTAATTCTAGGTTATCTATAGGGAAGGGCTTATCTGGGGGGTCAGGAGTTTAGGCTATAAGCTATATTATCTATAATTTATACTGCTAATCATACTATTAAGGTAATATATTAGGGTGGTTTAGCGAAGCCCTTACTGGAGCCTTTTCAGGGGTAGTTAAGGGGCTATCAGGTTCAGATAATTCTGATTATTATTTAACCATAAAGTAGTTACAGTATACTAGAGCTATAAACTATAATTTATTATATTTATGGTCTATCTATATATAGTATTTATAGTTCTAGGGCTAGCTAAGAATAAAGTTATATTTACCTAGAGTTATTAAATAGAAAGTAATTACTTTGCAGTAATTATTAATAGTTATCTACAGAGTTACTAAATAGGTGACCTTTATAGAGATAGTTTAGGATCTATTAAAAGTATTTAGGTTAATATATTATTCTAATCTTATTTATCTTAGGCTATATCTATATATAAAGTTACTACTTATAAATTCCTTTTTTATAATACTTAAGTCTATTATTCTATAGGCGGTTACTAGTATAGCGCCCTACCTTAGTCTAGTTAAGATAATAATTTAGTATTTCCAGTTATTTAAGAAGCTTAGTTTAGTAAGGTTAACAAATAGTGATATAGGGTATAGTCCTAAAATATAATTTAATTTTAGGACTGTCCTTTTAATTGGTTAGACCCTCTAAATAAAACAGAGCTAGATTAGGAGTTATAGGTATAGCAGGGGTTGTTATAATAGGTAGGGGAATAAGTATATAAAGAGATAATATTAATACTTTTAAAGCGTTTAGGACTTTTAGGGTAGCTTAGAATAGGTATCTTATAGCTAAATAAGATATATTTATTAGAATCATATTTATAGTATAGCCCTTCTCTATAGTAGCACTCTTATTTAGCCAAGCGTACTAAGATATAGCCTAAAATATCTATATCTATTATATTAATGTATTAGCAGGACTAAATTGGTTGTTTAGGGGCTGAGTAAGAATTATTATTAATAAAATATAGCTGTTTATTAATTCTAGCTATTAGGTTTATATAATCTATTAAATACTTTAGTTTAGGTTAAGTAATTATTAGATACTATAATTTAGGGCTAATAGTATCCTTTAAAAGTATATACTAAGCTCCTTTAGCAGCTCCTGCTTTACTTACTAAAGTCCTGAATTCAGTGAAAAATTTCTAAAAGGGGTAATTCCTTTAATAGAGGTTATAAAGCTTTAGTTTAGCATTAATTTACTTATTTAGGTCCTTATATTATTAGTTAAGTTAGGTAATTAGTAATTATAAGGTTAAGAAATTATAACTAAGATAACCTAGTATAACTACTGGTTCCCCTAAAATATAAAATTATATATAGATTAGCTTAGCTAATTTACTAGAATAGTAGTTAAAGTTATTTAAAAGTTTATTTATCAGAGTAGTCTTTTATTCTATTAGCTGACTATATCTACCTATAAATTTAGTAATATTTAGAAGTCTCTCTAATAATTATATTTAAGTAACTAGGGGTTCCTTCTATAGAGTAAGCCTAGAGCTATTTATAGATTTAATAAGTATATCTATTTATTATTAATTACTAGTTTTAAGAGTAGTAAGAGTAATTTTAGGAGGGGAGCCAGGAGCTGACTTAAGGGTGGCTATCTCTTCACTTGGAGTGAGTACTACCTAATTCTATTATATAAGAGCTTTTTATAGGGTACAAATTTATATAGTTATCTATTCTTATATAGTGTGGATAATCGCCTCCAGTTCTATTATTATAATTAGTAAGGATAGTTAATATAATATAGTGTTATAGAACTACTAGAAATAATGTAAGGGGTGAATGTAAGCGTGATATCAGGATGGGGAGCAATAAGTATGGATTAGTATTAAAACTAATGATTAAGGAGTAAAACTAAAGTAGATACTATATATAACTTAAATACTGCTTCTCCCTAGAGTATATAACCTGTAGCCTAAGCATAGCTATACTATATATATATTTCTACTCCGTTCCTCATAACTCTTCCCCCCTTTCCATAGTCTGGTCCCCAGACTTACTAAGATTATATTCCTCTACTAGTATAGTATTATATTAGGTATATTCTATCTATTACTTTTACTATTTATTATTATTATTATATTTTAGTATTATATTATATATATTATTATATTTATTATTATTATATAGTAATAATATTATAATTTTAATATTTAGTAAAGATATAAATTCTTTTATATCCTAAAGTTTGTTCTTCCATTATTTATATATATATATATATATATATATAAAAATAGTATCTTTATGGCGGTCAGCTATTTATTTATTAGGGGTGAGATAGAGTTTATTAATACCTTGCTTCTTAGGTACGGGTTATAAGTATTCCTTATCTTATTTTCTAACTCCTCCTTCACTAATACCTGCGCTACTATTATCAACTCCTTAATATAATATAGTAAGTTCTGGGCATAGATATACTCCCTACCCTTACTCCTTATCTTCTTATTCCTTAACCCCTGTACTACTACTATTAGTATTCTAGTATAATAAAGTAAGTTCTAGGTATTAGTATTATAGTAATAATATCTTAATACTAGAGCCTCTTAATTACTATTACTAGGTTATTTTTAAGGTAATAAGGTTATTATCTCCTTAAAGTAGATGTGAAATCCTATTTTAACTAGAGGAGGGGAATAAGGCGGAGGTGGATGTTTTTGTCTGCTTCTGATATAGTAAGGATATTAACCTTATCCTTAAGTATAATATACCTATATTTTAAAAGTATACTGGGTGCTTATACTAGTATTATAAATATAAAAAAATTTAAATTCTATAGTTATAATTATATTTCTGTTACTTTATCTTACTATAAACAGGTCCTACTATAATTTAGCTGCTGCCTAGCCTATCTTATTAAGCTTATAAGAGCTTTTAAAGATTATAAGGTGGATATTATATTAATAGTCTGGGTTAACTAAGCAGAGTATATATATATATTTATATATTATAGAACTATAGTTAAGGTATTTATTACCTATAATAACTGTTTAGGTGATTACCGCTACCTAACCCTGGAGGTGATATTTCGCGACTTACTGGGCCAAATACGACAGCTGGTTTAGGGTATAAATGCCCTAGCTGGGATTCTGTCTTCGCCTATAGGTGTAGTTTTTCCCAAATTCCGCCTGAGCTCGTCTTCTCCTCCTACTACTATGGTCGCCAGGCCTTCAGGCCTAATTCCTCTCTTAACTTTATAGTCTCTTTTTATTAGTAGTATTATACCACCGCTTTACTTCTATCTATAGTACCTTTATTAAGCTAGGATAGGTTTACCCCTTATTACTATAAGAGTTCTATTATAGAGCTTTCTTCCAATTATTCTAATTAAGGATATAGTCCTTATATCTTTAATTTATATAATATATTTAGTATAATTTCTTTTAATATATAGTATATATTATTTATCTTTTATATTCTATATATATCTTCTTTTTAACCAGTTATTAAATTTATTGCACTTCTCCTATATATTATCTAAGTTTTCTTTTAGTAATTACTAGTTATATTTTATAAGGTAACCCTTCTATTTAACTAGATATTATATACTATCCTTACACTTCTTCTTATTAAGGATTTCTTTTATTTCCTATTCTTCCTCATTATTAATAATTTCTGGGAGTGGTAAGTAATCCATTATATTATTACTACCTATATACTAATAGTACTTTTCTAATAAAGAACTATAGAATATATTTTAGATTTTCTATAATATTAGTAACTATAGTTAATATACTTATATATTAACTAATTTAAGAACTTAGAATAGCCTAATAAAATATGGTATAAATTTCCTACTTAGATATCTTAGATATAAATATTTTATTAATAGTAGGACTAGGTTATTTATTTTAAATATTATTAATTTATACCTATAATTATAGTATTTTACTTACTCTTAGCTTATATTAGCCAGGTATTCTTCGAGCTTCCTATAGATGTTATAGAGTTACTTTACTTATTCTTATATATCTGGTACTATATTTTAATTCTTAATATTATAATAGACCTCTAAATAGAACCTATATAGTATAAAGAATAGGGTTATACTTATTAATATATTAATACTATTATTATATATAAATTTGGTAATTAGTAGTAGTTTTACCTATATTTTTAGGTACTCTCTGTAATATATATATAGGTATTCCTGGATTATTTGATTTTAATATTCTATCTATCTATTAGTTTATGGATGGAATACAGTTCCTATATATTTATATATATATAATATATAATATAGTTCTAACTAGAATTCACTTGTAAATTTCAGGTCTTAGTCTAAGATAATACCCTTAGGTAAGCTAAAGCTTCTTATAACCCTATTAAGTAGTATATTAGTAATATTTATAGCTATATAATCTTTTATAGTTGGGGTATAAAGTACTATTTTTATATATCTATTAATAATTATTAGGATAGTATTATATATGCTACTATCATGCTTAGATAGTAGGATGCTACTTATAAAATCCATAGTAATCTCTATCTATAGATATTCTGGTATAGGTAGTGCCTGTAATTTGCTATATAGGCAGTGTCTCTTTACCTTTACCTACTGGTATATGTTATATATCTATATATATTCTTATATATCCTAGCATATTAATGGCTAGTGGTACTTTCTACTTAAAAGTTCAACTATTTTAGTTGCTCTAAAGTATCCTATATAAGGGTTATTATAGTACCTTCTTATAAGCTTAAACTTTACTGCCAGGTCGTCTGGTACGTAGGCTCAACCCTGGAATAGTAGGATATCCTAATAGTTTACTGACTAATCACCTATCCTCTTCCTAACTTACTCTTCTAATATATTATCCTTACTTTTAGTAATTTTATATTAAACTTACAGTTCTTATAGAATATTAGGGATCTCCTTTTCTATATAGGCTATTTTACCTTCTATAGCTCTCACAATAACATAATATAGGTAGGTGCTTTTCCCTATTTACCCTACTGTTCACTGCCTATAATACCTATACTCTTCCTATATCCAGGATATATAAAGACTATATAAGGCTATAGTTATAGTATTACTATAGGGGCTCGCCTCCCTACACTCTGGACTAGTCCCTGGCTATTACCCTATATGCCTAATTACTTTTAATCTATTTTTAAGTACTAGAATTATATATATAGTACTTTCTGGTAACACCACTAACTTTTAATATAGTGTTAGAAGCAGGTCATTTAACAATCTTTCTTCTATCATATAGTCTAGGCATCTTAAGGGCGTATCTGCGGGATTAGATAGACCCGCGTGGTAGTGAAGGATAAAGTCATACCCCACTAATAATATAACCTATCTAGCTTATCTATTATTAAGTTATATAACCCTTATAAGTCTAGTTAGATTTCTATAATCTATATAGACTTTAATTAGAGTAGCACTTCCCTCCAGATAGTACCTCTACTACTTAAAATACTTTATAATTATAAATAACTTTTAATTATATATCTTATACCTTATTTTAGTATCTTTTATCTTATATAAATAGAATACTACTAGGCATTATTAGCCCTCTCTATTATACTAGGATAATATCCCTGCTATTGCGAATTATGACACATCTATCTCTACCCTAATTAGTAGTTCTAGATTAAAATATCTGATAACTAGTACTATTATAAATATATCTTATAGTATCTAAAATAACTGCTCTATACTTTCAGTCTACTTAAATAATTTTATTAGCTTACTATTTTTCATTCCCTTTATAAGGTTGGTTAAGCCCCTTATAATCTTTATATAATTTTTAATAAATTGTCTGTAGAAGTTACAAAACCTAAGAAATATTTATACTTCCTTTAGGGTTGTTGGTATAGGCTATTCCTTAATAATTACTACTCTTACTCTATCTATATATATATTATCTATCCTAACTATAAAGCTGAGAAACTTAACCTTATTAGTAAAGAACTTATACTTTTTAAGGTTACAGTATAGGTTATATACTTATAACTATATAAGTATTATACATATATCCTGCATATGGGACTCCTAGTCCTTTAAATAGATGAGGATATTATCAAGGTATATGATATATATAGTATTAATATAGTTCCCTAACACCTTATTAATATATGCCTGGAATATTATAGGCGCATTAGCTAAGCCAAACGGTATTACTAGGTACTTATAGTAGCTATAGTATATATAAAATACTATCTTCTACTTATAGCCTTCTTTAATACATATTCTATAGTATATATTCTTAAGATCTAACTTTATAAAAATCTTTACGCCACTCAGTCAGTCCAGAATCTCTAAAATAAGTAGTAGGGGATATCTATTCTTAATAGTAACCTTATTAAGGCCTCTATAGTCTATATATAGGTATAGCTTACTATTCTTCTTTAGCATAAATAGAATAGGTGCACCTACAGGGCTTATAAAAGGCCTTATCCACCTATTCTGCAGCACCTTACTAAGGTATTCTCTAAGAGCCTTAAGCTCCTTTACTAATATATAGTAGATTAGATAGTGCGGCAGTTCTACCATTATCTTAATTATATAATCTATAATCTTATAGTTTAGTAATATCATTATAACTTCTTTTTTAAAGATATTTATAAAATCTTATAATTTATCAGATAGTATATATTCTACTTACACCTTTTTTAGCTCTATATTTAGGAGAAGTATATTATAGTACTTATCTTTATTAATTTCTTCTTTTATATTTATCATACACACTATTAGTACTATATCCTTAAAATACTATTTCTCCTATCCTATATTAAGGAGAATATCTTATTACTTTATAGTAGATATACCTAGGATAATATATAATTACCCTTAGTCTACTATAAATATAATTACTAATATAGTCTTCTTAACTTTATTTATATCTTATAAATATAGTTTAATTTTATATATCCTAAAGCAGTTACTATCTATAACACCCCCCTAATATAGGTAAGGTATATATATATCCGCTTCTAGGAGATTAAGCTCTTCTATAAGTCTTAGTATTATTAGGCTGATATCAGCTCCTAAATCTAATATAATTTTAATATTCTTATTATTAGTAGGGCCCTTAATTATCCTACTTATATTAATTATTTTCCTTATAGTTTTAAGTTCTATATAGGTCATATATATAGAGATTAATATAACCCCTATACTTTTCCTTTATCAGTCATTTCTCCCTTTGGCTTACAACAGTCTCGTGTTATATATCTAAACTTATCACACTTATAATATTTTAATTTTAATTCTTTCTTTTTATTAATAGATAGTTCAGGGTCTTTAGACTTAAGTTTTAGATTTACTAGTTCCCTACTCTAATTATATTTAGGAAATATATTACTATCACTAAGCTTTTATTTTAAGCCTATATTTACTATTTCTATCTCTATTTTCTTCTTAATTTTCTCCTACTTTATAAGCAGTATTATAATACCACTGCATATCTCTAGTATTATTAGTAGGCTTACTAGATAATACTATAAGTTTAATCTAAGTTTTGTAATAAGGTTGTTATATTTCTCCTTCTCTATCTATATAGTAGTTATTTAGGTTTTTAAGGAGGTAAGGTATATTTTAAAGTTAGCTATAGTTTAGCCCTTCCTTTAGATTACTTAAATATATACTATATAGATACTTAGCTTATAGTTTCCTAGATCTTTAAGTTTATTAAGTAGGAATATTATAAGTTCTTCCTATATACTTAGCTTATCTCTTTTATTTCTGGTATGGTTAGACTAAATTATCCTTAAAAAACTTATAAGAAATTATTAGGTTTAAATAATTTAAATACTTTCTTATATAAATCTCCTAGGTACTAGTTAAAATATATTTATAGTATAGTTAATCTAATTAATATATTTCTATAATATTTTTCCTTTATACTCTAAGAGGTTCTTTAGATAGATATCCTTTCTTTAAGATAAGATACTTAGTAGTATTAACTTAGGGGTTTTAGTATTAGTATTTTCTAGTTAATTATCTTTAATAGTAGTAAGAATATTATAAGTTAATTATTCTTTAATTATAATCTCTATTTATATTATTCTCTCTTTTAATTTTTTCAAGTTGGATCTTTCTTTAAAGGTCTGCTTCTCTTTTCTTTAATTCCCTGATTTACTTATTAATTAATAATATTAATAATAAGGATTCTGGTTTAATAATAGATATAGAGATACTATTATTATATAATTATTCTAATATTCTAATACCAGGCTTATACCTTTATTTTAGTAAAGAGTTGTTAGAATTATAAGGGGTGAATATAAGCATAATATTAGGATAAGGAGTAATAAATATAGGTTAGTATTAAAACTAATAACTAAAGAGTAAAATTAAGATAGATACTATATATAGCTTAAATACTGCTTCTCCCTGGAGCACGTGACCCGCGGCCTGAGCGCAGCCGTACCGTGCGTATGTTCCTACTCCGTTCCTCACAAATAATCTACTTAAATTATTATATAAGATAAACTAATAAGGCTATTAATTATCTATTTAGTTATATTATATTAAAATATTATATAATAATTAAGATATTATATAAAGAAGGGAAGGCCTAAAAGTAGTTCTTACTAAAAATATAAAGGGGGCTTTATTATATCTTTCCTAATTAGGATTTAGGTATGCGCGTAGTGAAATCAAATTAGGAAATCAGTTTAATTTAGGAGTCCAGTTAGTTAATATTAGGTTATATTAGGTCATATTAGCTGATATTAGTGCTGCTTTAATCAGATAGGCAACAGGATAGTGCCAATCACGTGTCATAGGGGTGACCCGATGACAGATTTATATAGAAGAAAACTTATATATTTAAGATATATATTTTATTTTACTTATATTACAAAACTGAGGTAGGTCCTGTTGCTTATATAAACTGATTACCCCGCTTTTCATACAACCTCGGTTAGTTAAATACCTCGGTTATTACCTAATACCTGAATGACTAATGTTTTCATTCTGTTATTTAAGAAATATATCATAGGTCTCATTCTGGATCAACAAGGATAAGCTTAGTAAGGAGGGGAATGATATTATAGGGTAATATAGGAATTATATAAAGAAGTAATTATATTAATTATTTATAATTAAGGTGGTTGACTTATATAAGTAAAGGATTGCAATTTGCCTAAAAGAAATAGATAAATTAAGAATATAGCCTGTAATCAGTCTGATTATTTATGATTAGAATAATCACTAGATTTCTTATATCTATAAAAATATTCTGTCCTTCCCTTCATTACAGCTCTCCATAATTCAACTATCTAGTTTATCTAGTAGTTAGTTTAAATATATTCTTATACTCTTGAAGCTTATACTATTCTAAATTATAAATATAACTATCTTATTATATTCCTTCTATAATAAGCTCTGGTTATATCTTGTTCCTTTACTCTAGGAAGCTAAACCCTTCCGAAGTGGCTTACATTAGCGAAGCTAGTCGTGTCAATGTCTGTGCGGAAGATCACGGGAGCGATGAATGGTGCATAAGTGAGATCGTAAACCTGCTTAGTTCATTATATGCTATCTTAACTGATGGATTGTATGGTTGTTCTCCTATCCCCTACCCCTAGCTCTCCTCTCTTATCTAGCCAGCGTTTGCTTATGTCACGTGATACTTAGTATATACTTAGACTAATATACCCCTAATCTGGTAAAGTACACTACCAGATCTTACTTAGTCTATTATCTCTTATTTATCTGCTTTAGCATCCTTTATCAAGTACCTAATTGCCTTAAGACCATATGCCTCTCTAAAGTTATTAAACTTGATCTTCGGCAACGCCTTTGTCAATCTATCTGCTGCCATCTTCGCTGATTCCATCTAGATAACCTTGATATATCGCTTCTATACCTCCTAACGCAGCTAATAGTTATAAATATTAATATGCCTGAGACGTATATTTAATATAGCATTCTCCTTTATAAGTAGGCCGATTATCTGCTTATTATCATACTAAATTATAAATACTATATCTAATTCCTTATCTAGTACCTTCAGTAATCTAGCTATAAATATTACTTCCCTTGCGGTTTCTGAGATAGCAAGTAACTCAGCTTCTATGGTTGACATGGTCACTGTAGGTTGCTTTATCAACCTCCATATAATTGATCCTCCATAAAGTTACATAATCCACCCTTATAAATTCTTACAATCAGTATTATCTATATAGGATATATTATTCGCTATCTGCCACCCATCACTTACTCAGTTGCCGTTATACTTAATCACTAGGTCTCTCATATTCTTCAGGTAATGTAATACCTGATCTGCCATATCTTAATACATAGGTCCAGGTCATATATTATACTAGGCGAGTCTTGATACTGCAAATACTATATCTAGTCTAGTAATAATAGCTATATACTAAATTAACCTGATTTTTTGCTGGTACCTTTTAACTTCTTGCTTACTTAACTTATTATGATAAATAGGTAGTTCCTCCTAGCTGATCAGTACCACAACCGACTGCCTAGGTTCTTTATTATCTGCTAGCTTAAAGATCTTATCAATATAGGATACTTATGATAGCTATAGCTTCTTTTATGCTCAGTTTTGGATCATATAGATACTAAGGAACCACTTAATTGGGTCTCCACCAGTTAGCTTATATATGGTCCTAAGATCAGACATGATCTGGTGGGCCTTCTGCTATAGATACCTTAGATATAGCAGTATGATGTTATCTACAAAGAAGAAAGTAATAATCTGGCTATTAATTATTATATATAGTTCCTAAGGTACCTTTTGGAAACCTATTTCTTTAAACATTTAGGTTAGGTCTCTCTACTATAGTAATGGCGACTTATATAGACCATATATCACCTTCTTCAGGCGATAAACCGTTCCTAGCCGTACACAGCCTTCTGGTGGATATATAAATATAGTTCAGTCTAGACTTACATTCATAAATATATTTATAGTATCCATCTAAGCAGTCTCTAGATCATACTTTACCATTATAGCTATCAGAACTTGAAATAATCGTGCCGCCAATATAGCTATATATATATCTTCTACTGTCTTTAATTCTATATCACCTTAAATTACTAGTCTTACTTTAAACTTGGCTAGCCAACTATCCTAATTAGGTTTATAACTGTATATTTATATACTGCCTAGCTTCACGCTATCCTTTACTGAGTCTTTCAGCACCTCAATGAAGCTATCTGCCTGCTAGTGAGTCTACAGGTGTTCAGCTTCTGCTCGCTGAAATTCTTCTGTAAATCAGTATCTAAGCATCTCTTATCAGTTTCTTGGTATAGGTGGTAGATCCTTGATTAATGGAGTCTAGGCATCTAAGGTCTCTTAATCCTCAGCATCATCCTAAGTGAGTATAGCTATTCTTAAGGCGATATCTTTCTTACCCATTATCCACCTAGCATAAAAGCTTCCTTAGAAGGTATTATACTTAATATACTTAAATACTTACTCAGCCTTATTCTCTCCTTCTATATTATAGATTATAGGTGTGGTACTTTCTGAATTAGCGACTAATAGTATATTTTAGCTAAAAATACTTCCTTCACTACTAACTGATTCACTTAGTTATATCTATTATAGTCCAGCTATCAGTTAACTTAGCGGGTCTGAATCCTTGGTATTTATATCTGATAGTACCTGATCTACTTAGCCATTAGGTAGTTGCCAGATACTATTAAAGATATCTTAATTAGGTATCCTAATCTCCTTAATAATATTATTAAGCTCTTACTTAATTTATAGGTTAAGCTTCTTAATCTTGCTATTAAAGAATTAAGACTTATTAAAGATCACATCTCGGACCAGCTTGATCTTGTTAGAGTAGGGTATCCAGATTTGATAAATATTTAAGGCAGTATACCTAATTAGGTACCTAATATCCACCTTTAGATTAAGCTTATAAAACAGCTTATGTGTCTTCTTCCGCATGTCTGTGATTATAATATATACCTTGCATCCATATGCACGCATATAGCTAATAGATGGTTTAATCCAGTCTCCTTACAGTCCAAGGTTGATCCTTTATATATTATATATCAGTTTATATAGAGTCATCTATTGGTTCTGAGCTCTTGAAAGGCGATTATAGATATAACATACTACTTCGATATATATAGGCCAGTGTTCCTTAAGCAGGTTCGCATAGATCCTTATAATTCGAGCCATCTCACCAATTACACCCCCTAAGCGTTCTGCTAGGCCATTCTGTACCTGTGTGTTTGGTATAGAAGGCTCAAATTTAATATCCTAAGCTTAAAACTATATCTGAATAATATCTACTATAAGTTTATTATTACTATATATTTTGCATTATTTAATCTTAAACTAGATTCAGATATAATAGTATATATTAATTAGGACTTCTAAGATTAATTATGTACTGTCTGTTATCAGCATATATAGTATAGTAAATCCTGAGTCTCTATATATAATTAGTAGGTATCTTGAATAGATCCTATATCCTTATATAGGGTGCATATCCACTGAGACCTCGTCAAATAGATATGCTGGTGGTGCTTCTGGTTCTGCCCTTAATATCTATATACTTATCTTTGATAGTGCATATGCCTCACATTTAGCTATTACCGGACCCTGAATCTTTGCATTCCAGGTTACTGTCTTAAGTCGCTTAAGTACTTATATACCTGCATGACCCATCTAAAAGTGCTATAAATATCCTTCTATTATTAAAACTAGTCGCGTGTTCCCCTGATATTAGGTCTTGAATACTATATATTGAGTACCCTCTAGTTGGTCCTTATAAGGATGGAATTTATAGATTATGAACTGGTCATGTTTGTCAGCTACCCTATAGATACTTAATCTATTTACCTGTTAAAGCATTATTCTATAGCTGTTAAAGTAGATACCTACACTTATCAGCTTTCTTAGTAATGCTAAATTTGTTGGTATATCTGGGTAGTAAGCCACTCCCTTTAAACTAAGATACTTACTATTATATATAGGTATTCTTATAGTACTATAGCCTTTAATCTTAATATAACCTCCACCCCTAAGAAGGTACTTTAGCTTGCTTAGCTGGTGGTAATCTATTAGATACTTAAGATTATTGGCTATATAGTCTGTACTAGCTAAGTCCAGTAGTACTACTTATCTCAGACCTTGGGCTGGTGAGACCATAAAGCTCATACCTATTCTATATCTAGGCTAAGGCTGTACAGTTAGTTACCTATCTGCCCTACTATCTTTAACTAATTTTAGTACTTTACACTTATTATTAGGTAGTATAGGTATTCTAAGTCTCTTTAATTCTCTGATAACCCTTTCAGTTTTCTTATTTCAAAGCCAGATACTTTATCTAAACTCTAATAGCTTCCATTCTTCTAACCTCTTCTTTAGGTTAATAAAGAAATAGCCTTTAAATATATAACCTTTTAGGTTACACCCCTAATAACTACCAATAGTGCCTGATTAGTATCTTTTTATTTCATTCCTACCCGCCTTAGTATAAGGTCTTGATAGCAGATCTTTAGATTAATCAGGTCCTTCAGATTTAGCCTCAGCAGCTATAGATATAAATACTCCATACCTTACTCCAGATTAGGCAGGTCTTATAGAATACCAAATACTATACTTTAATTAAATAGCCTATATTATATCATAGTAGGTCTTAAGATCACTATTTCCAGCTGTAGTCTGGAGGATCTGAGTTACTATACTCAGGACCAGATTACCAACTGCAGCCAGTAGGTTACTTAACTACTGCTTATAGTCTAGTATATATAGTAGGTCAACTGCTTCAGCTTGAAGCATTACCTCCTACTATTTAGATACCTAAGATATAATTATCTTTGCTATTACCGGCATCCTAATTACAGTATTATACGCCTCCCTTATATATTATTTTTATAGAGCTGGATCACCTTAATAGACATCTCACAATTTCTAAACTTATATATAGAGCAGGTCTTTTATCTTTAAGTATAGTTTGGCTGTATTATTATATATCTATTAGATAATCTGAGCTGCTTCTATATATTCTTGTTCTTTAGCTTTAAATTTAGGTAGGTCCTTACAAGTGAAGATCTCCAGGTCAAACCTGAATTCCTCTCTCTCTTTATTTATGAGGTTATATTGGACTCAATTATACTTAGGCGGCTTAACCTGCTCCTCCTCTACCCTGCTAACCATTATAATATAAATAACTAAGTAGGCTAACTCAATTAGTTCCTCTATATTAAGGATTAATATAGCTAGTGGATTGGTTAAGTCTAGGTTTATAAATTTTATCCATAGTATAGGTATAACTATCCCTTCTAGTTGTCATGGGGTCACCCCTATGACACGTGATTGGCACCATCCTGTTGCCTGTCTGATTAAAGCAGTACCGATATCAGCTAACATGACCTAATATAACCTAACATTACCTAACATTAGCTAACTGGACTCCTGAACTAAACTGACTTCCTAATTCGATTTCACCGCGCGCGCGCCTAAATCCTAATTAGGAAAGGTATAATAAGGCCCCCTTTATATTCTTAGTAAAAATTATTTTCGGGCCTTCCCTTCTTTATACAACATCTTGATTATTATATAATACTTTAGTATAGTATAACTAAATAGATAATTAATAGCCTTATTAGTTTACCTTATATAATAACTTAAGCAGATCACTTCTAGTGGTCCTATAATACTATATTATATTAACCATCCTCACCAGCCATAATAACGGAACTGGAGGTGATTATCCATACTATACAGGAATAGATGACTGCATAAATTCATGCCCTATAAGAAGCTCTTGCGCAATAGAATCAGGCAGTACTCGCTCTGAGTAAAGAGATAGCCACCCTTAAGTTAGCTCCTGGCTCCCCCCCTAAAATCGCTCTTACTACTCCTAATACTAGTAACTAATAATAAATAGATATACTTATTAAGTCTATAAATAGCTCCAGGCTTACTCTACAGAAGGAACCCCTAGTTACTTAAATATAATTATTAGAGAGACTTCCAGATATTACTAAGTTTACAGGTAGATACAGTTAGCTAGTGGAATAGAAGACTACTCTAATAAATAAACTCTTAGATAACTCTAACTACTACCCCAGTAAATTAACTAAACTAACCTATATATAATCTTATATTTTGGGGGAACCAGCAGTTACACTAGGCTGCCTTAGCTATAATTTCCCAACCTTATAATTACTGATTACCTGGCTTAACTAATAATATAGGGACCTAAATAAGTAAGTTAATGCTAAATTAAAGCTTTATAATTTCTATTAAGGGAGCCGCCCCTTTTAGAAATTTTTCACTGAATTCAGGACTTTGACAAGTAAAGCAGGAGCCGCCAAAGGAGCTTAGTATATGCTCCTAAAGGGTGCTATCAGCCCCAAATTATAGCGCCTGATAATTACTTAACCTAAACCAAAGTATTTAATAGATTATATAAATCTGGTAGCCAGGATTAATAAGTAGCTATGTTTCATTAATAATAATTCTCGCTCAGCCCCTAAACAACTAATTTAGCCCCGCTAATACCCTAATATAATAAATATAAATATCTTAGGCTATACTCTAGCAGGCTCGGCCGAACGAGAGCGCTGCTGTAGAGAAGGGCTATACTATAAATATAGTTCTAATAAATATATCTCACCTAGCTACAAGATACCTATCCTAAGCCGCCCTGAAAGTCCTAAATGCTCTAAAAGTATTAATATTATCTTCTTATATACCTATTCCCCTACCTGTTATAATAACCCCCGCTATACCTATAACTCTTAATCCAGCTCTGTCTTATCCAGAGGGTCTAACTGATTAAAAGGACGGTCCCAGAATTAAGTTATATTTTAGGACCACGCCCTATATTACTATTTATTAACCTTACTAAACTAAGCCTCTTAAATAACTGGAAACACCAAATTACTATCTCAGCCAGACTAAGGCAGGGCGCCATGCTAGCGACTGCCTATAGAATAGTAGACTCAGGTACTATAGGAAAGGGGTTTATAAGTAGTGACTTTATGTATAGATATAGCCTAAGACAAATAAGATTAGAATAATATATTAACCTAAATACTTTTAATGGATCCTAAACTGTCTCTATAAGGGTTACCTACTTAATAACTCTCTAGATGACTATTAATAATCACTGTAAAGTAATTACTTTTTACTTAATAACTCTAAGTAAATATAACTTTATTCTTAACTAGCCCTAAAACTATAAGCACTATATATAGATAGACTATAAATACAATAAGTTATGGTTTACAACCCTGGCATACCATAACCACTTCGTGGTCAAACAATAACCAGAATCACCTAAACCCGATAGCCCCCTAACTGCCCCTGAAAAGGCCCCAGTAAAGGCTTTACTGAACCGCCCTAATACACTACCACAATAGTATAATTAGTAATATAAACTATAGATAATATAATTTATAGTCTAAGCTCCTGACCCCCTAGACGAGCCCTTCCCTATAGATAACCTAGACTTAGAAGGGAATCTACCCTCTAATATCATAATGGACATCTGCATAATTAAAGCGGTCCCCTTTACCTAACTTATAAGAAGGCGTAACACTAAAATTTTTATAGTCTTATTAACTGATATCAAAAAGGCCCTTATAGATAAGAAATATATTAACCCAAAGATGAAACTGCCACGCGACTACTAGGACTCCCTAGAATTGTTCTTACGCAAAAAAGTAGACAAACTCCCAGAATACTGCCTATATAATTATTAGATTAAGCTGATTCCTAGGGCAAAACCTACCTATAAACCATTATATATAATATCCTACTATAAGCTACTAACTCTATATAAATATCTAACTAAAAACCTTACCAAAGGATTTATCTGACCTAGTTTATCACCTATATCTTCCCCAGTAATCTTTATAAGGAAGCTAGGAGATAGCCTTTACTTCTATATTAACTACTAAAAACTTAATAAAATCATAGTTAAAAACCACTACCTAATCCCTTTGATTTAAGAAATATTAAACTACCTTAGTAAAGCCAAATATTTTATAAAATTAAATATTATTTTAGCTTTCAACCAAATCCGAATCACACCTAGTTATAAATATTTAATAGCTTTCCACACTCACAAAGGCCTATTTAAGTATTTAATAATACCCTTTAATCTAGCTAATACCCCTAATATATTCTAACACTATATAAATAATATCCTATACCTATTCCTAGACACTTTCTACACCACATATATCAATAATATCCTTATATATAGTAATAATTTAAAGGAATATAAGAAACATATATAACTAATACTAAAGGTACTAGAGACTACAGGCCTCCAGTTTAATATTAATAAGTGTGAGTTCTATTAACAAGAAATAAAATACCTGGGCCTAATCCTGACCATAAACAGTATTAAAATAAATCTTAAGAAAATCTCTGCTATCCTAGACTGGGAAGCCCCCTAGAATATTAAGGATATTTATAAGTTCCTAGGCTTCGCAAACTTTTACCGCTATTTTATCAATAATTTCTTAATACTAGCCACCCCACTTATCTAGCTTACTTAAAAGGATATCCCCTTCCTCTAGATAACCGCCTGCTAGAAAGCCTTTAACTACTTAAAGATGGCCTTTACTATAATACCTATCTTATAACACTTCAACCCCTCACTACCCTATATAGTAGAGACAGACTCCTCTAACTACTACTTAGGAGGGGTACTATTATAAGAGGATAGTAAAGAAGTCCTTCACCCTATTACTTATTTCTTAAAAAGACTAAGCCTAGCTAAATATAACTATAAAATTTATAATAAGGAGTTACTAGCTATTATCTAATACTTTAAATAGTAGCAACCTAAACTAGAAGGAGTAGTATATCCTATAAAGGTACTAAGTAACTATAAGAACCTATAATACTTCTACACTATAAAACAGTTTAGCTATAGATAAGCTTAATAGTTAGAGTACCTATTATACTTTAATTTTAGAATTATATATTAATCAGATACCTAAGGCTAAAAATTTAATACCCTAATATAACACTCTTAGGACCAGCCTATTTAAGAGGAGGCCTGCTGTTTTCGTCAGCAAATACTACTATAACTAGAAATCTTTAACTTTAGGCTAATAAAGATAGACTGGTTAATTAAGTAGATCATTAAGAAAGAGTATACTAATAATAAATTTATTACTAAGGTCCATTACTAACTCAGTAAGGGCGAGCGCAAATCAAAACTAATTACTCTGGCTAAGTACGAGGTTATTAATAACCACCTATATTATAGAGGCTGAATAATAATCCCTAACAATAATAAACTAAAGATTAAACTACTTTGATATATATATAACTCTCCTATTAGGAGCTATCTTAGTTACTTCTAGACTCTGGAACTTCTATCACGCCATTATTATTAGCCAAAGATATATGAATCAGTAAGATATTTTGTAGCCTCCTATCACATCTGCTCATAAGTAAAAGCCTAGAGGACTACCTATACTGGTATACTGAAGCCCCTACCTATACCTAAATAGTACTAGTATAATGTTTCAATTAACTTCATAATTAAACTACTTATATCCAATAGTAATATAAATATTATAGTAATAGTAGATCACCTATCTAAATAGTAATACTTTATTAGATATTCTAAGATCTCAGCGCCTATAGTCACCTAACTATTCCTCCATTATATATGGAAACTCTATAGCTTACCAGACATAATTATATCAGACTAGGAAAGCATATTTATATTACTCTTTTAGAGATACCTATATAAATACCTCCGTATCAACGCCCGCCTATTAACTACCTACTATCCTGAAATAGACGGCCAAACTAAACGCGCAAATAGGGAAATAAAGCAGTACCTCTAAAGCTTTATAGATTATATATAAAATAATTAGGATAACTGGCTACCTATAGCAGAATTTACTACTAATAATAGCTAAAATAAGATAATAGGAATAACACTATTCCTGGTAAACACTAGCCAGCACCCACAAATAGGTTTTAAGCCACCTTTTAATAGCCTATAGTCTCTAACAATCAGCAATATTGACCGCTTTGTAAACCAGATATATAAACTAAACTAATACCTATATAACAAAATAGCCTGGGCCCAGGCTATCTATACTAAAAAGGCTAATTATAATAAGTAAATAGGACCTAACTATCAGGTAGGCGATCAGGTTTAGCTAAACTTAAAGAATATATACAGCCACCACCTAACTAAGAAACTGGACTAGAAGAATGCAGGCCTATATAAGATTAAAAAAAAAGTATTACCCTATATATATAAATTAAAGCTACCCAGCTCAGTATATATATAACCTATAATTAATATATCAAACCTAATACCATTAACTAGCTATAAACCACTACCCGGCTAGTAGTAGGAGCCACCACCCCTAATTAAGATTAATAGAGAAGACAAATATCTAGTTAAATAGATCCTAGATACATAAATCTGCCACTACTAACTACAGTTCCTGGTCAAATAGCATAAATATAATAATCCAGATAATAACATCTAAGAACCTAAGAATACTCTACTTAAAATAGTAGCTCTTATTAAATATAAAGCATAAAATATATCCTATATTAAATAATTATAATATAAGTTCTAAGATTATAATAGCCTGACCTGAACCTGAATAACTAAGCCTGAATACCTAAACCTAAATAATTAAACCTAAGTACCTGAATCTGAATAACTAAGCCTAAATACCTAAACCTAAGTAACTAAACCTAAGCGCCTGAATTTAAACAACCAGGCCCGAACACCTGAACCGGAATATCTGATAATCTAGACCTGAACACCTAAGCTTAAACTCCCGGAACTCCCTCCCTAGGCCCCTCTCTAGAGGCTTTGCTGGCTAGGAGGGGGGTACTATTATAAGGTTACCCTTATAATATATAATTAATACTATCTTATTACCTATCTAATTAAAGTAGCACCAATATTAGTTAATATAACCTAATATAACCTAATATTACCTAATATTAGCTAACTAGACTCCTAAACTAAACTAACTTCCTAATTTAATTTTACCGCGCGTATACCTAAATCCCAATTAGGAAAGATATAATAAAGCCCCCTTTATATTCTTAGTAAGAACTACTTTCGGGCCTTCCCTTCTTCATGCAATGTCTTGATTATTATATAATACTTTAGTATAGTATAACTAAATAGATAGTTAATAGCCTTATTAGTTTACCTCACGTGATAACTTAAGCAGATCACTTCTAGTGGTCCCGTGACACTAGTTATTTAATCCACTTATTCTAATCATCCTAAGTCTTAAGGATAACTAGCTATTCCTTCACTTTGATGGTATTCACTATATCTACTATAATTTATATGATAATTATTAGGAACTTATTCAACTTAGTTAACTGCCTAATTAATAGATAAGTTGAATATAATATAATTGCTTTAAGTTTTTGCTTTTATAAAGTGTTGATAAGCTTAAGATCTGGTATCTTTACTTAGGTTATATTTATATATTAGTAGTTATTATTATTGCTTTAGCAGTATACTGCTTAATAATTATACAGGTCTTTTTAGGCTCATCCTACAGGTCGTGCATGCTGCTATATCTTCTCACTTTATATAGTACTATATTAGTTGCTAACTGGGCTTATAACTATTAATGTCTGTGCGGAAGATTATGGGAGCGATGAATGGTGCATAAGTAAAATCATAAACCTGCTTAGTTCATTATATACTATCTTAACTGATGGATTATATAGTTATTCTCCTGTCCCTTACCCCTGGCTCTCCTCTCTTATCTAGCCAGCGTTTGCTTATGTCACGTGATACTTGGTATGTGCTTAGAATGACAAGTCGGTACTGGGAAAGTATTCCTAACAGTATGTGAGGAACGGAGTAGGAACATACGCACGGTACGGCTGCGCTCAGGCCGCGGGTCACGTGCTCCAGGGGGAAGCAGTATTTAAGTTACGCACAGTGTCCACCTTAGTTTAACTCCTTAGTTGTCAGTTTTGATACTAATCTATATTTATTGCTCCCCATCCTGATATTACGCTTACATTCACCCCTTATAATTCTGATGACTCTTTGCCAAAATAAAGGCATAGGCCCGGTATTAGGATATCAGAATAACTGCGTAATGATGGTGTCTCTATGCCCACTATTAAACCAGAACCCTCATTATTAATACTATTAATTGATGAGCAAATCAGAGAACTAAAGAAAAGAGAAGCAGACCTTTAAAGAAAGATCTAACTTAAAGAGCTAAAAGAGAGAGTGGTATAAATAGAGGCTATAATTAAAGAGTAGTTAACTTATAATACCCCTACTATAATTAAAGATAGCTAACTAAAAAATACTAATATTAAAACCCCTGAACCAACGCCACCAAGCACTCTACCTTAAGGGAAGGACATCCACCCAAAGGACCTTCTAGAATATAAAGGAAAAATACTGCGGGAATATACCGACTGGATTGACTGCACTATAAATGTGTTTTAACTGGCATCTAGGAGATTCATATAAAAAAGTATTTGGGTGGCCTAGGCCCAATAATTTCTTATAAGCTCCTTAAGGACAACTTGGTCTGACTATACTAGAAATAAAGAAGATAAGCTGAGTATATGGGAAGAACTTATAATATTCCTATTTAACAAACTTAAAGATCTAGGAAACCGTAAGCTAAGCATCTATATAGCACACGCTCAAGCGACCTAAAGGAAAGGCTAAACTATAGCTGACTTTAAAGCATACCTTACCTCCTTAGAAGCTTAGATAACCACTATATAGACAGAGAAGGAGAAATGCAACAACCTTATTATAAAACTTAGATTAGATTTATAGTATTATCTAGTAAGCCTACTAATAATACCAGAGACGTGTAGTGGCATTGTAATACTACTCACAAGGTAAGAGAAAATTAAGAAGAAAATGGAGATAGAGATAGCGAATATGGGCTTAAAACAAAAGTTTGGCGACAGTAATATATTCCCTAAGTGTAATTAAAGTAGGGAACCAGTAAATCCAAAATATAAGTTAAAAGACCCTGAACTATCCACTAATAAAAAAAAAGAGTTGAAAATAAGATATTATAAGTATGATAAGTTCAGATATATAGCGCGAGACTATCGTAAGCCAAAGGGAGAAACAACTGATAAAGGAAAAGCGTTAGGGTCACATTAATCTCTACATATATAACCTGTACAGAACTTAAAGCTGTAGGAAAAGTAATTAACATAAGTAGGATAATCAAGGGCCCCACTAACAGTAAGAATATCAAAATTATATTGGATTTAGGAGCTGATGTCAGCCTGATAATACTAAGACTTATAGAGGAGCTTAACCTCCCAGAAGCAGATATACGCATGCCTCACCTGCGTTGGGGGGGTGTTACAGATATTGACTGCTTTAGGATATATAAAATCAAACTATATTTACAAGATATAAATAAAGTTAAGAAGACTATACCAGTAATTGTATTTACAGTAGACCAAGGGCAATCATATATTATCCTAGGTATACCTACTATAAAGCAACAAGATATTCTCCTTAATATAGGACAGGAGAAGTGGTACTTTAGAGACACAGTACCAATAGTACGCATGATAAGCGTAGAGGAAGAGATTAATAAAGATAAGTACTATAGTATACTCCTCCTAAGTATAGAGCTAAAGAAGGCGCAAGCGGAACACACACTACTTAATAAATTATAAGATTTTATAAATATCTTTGAAAAAGAAGCTATAATAATATTACTAAGCTATAAGGGTACAGACTATATAATTAAGATGACAGCAGAACTACTGCATTATCTGATCTACTATATATCAGTAAAGGAGCTTAAGGCTCTCAGAGAATATCTCAGCAAGGCACTATAGAATGGGTGGATAAGGCCCTCCACGAGCCCTGCAGGCGCACCCGTTCTGTTCGTGCTAAAGAAGAATAGCGAGCTACACCTGTGCGTAGACTACAGAGGCCTTAATAAGGTTACTATTAAGAATAGATACCCCCTACCACTCATTCTAGAGATCCTGGACTAACTAAGTGGTATAAAGATTTTTATAAAGTTAGATTTTAAGAATATATATTACAGAATATATATTAAGGAAGGCCATGAGTGGAAGACAGCATTTCGCACGCGCTACGGCCACTATAAGTACCTAGTAATACTATTTAGCTTAGTTAACACACCCGCAACATTCCAGGCGTATATTAATAAGGTGTTAGGGAACTACATCAATACCATATGTATTATGTACCTTAACGATATCCTCATCTACTTAGAGGACTGGGAATCCCACGTGTAGGACGTGTGTGTAATACTTACGCAGCTGCAAGTACATGACCTATACTGCAACCTTAAAAAGTATAAGTTCTTTACTAATGAGGTTAAGTTTCTCAGCTTTGTGGTCAGGATAGATAGTATGCGCATGGATAGAGTAAGAGTAGTAATCATTAAGGAATAGCCTACACCAACGACCCTAAAGGAAGCATAAATATTCCTTAGGTTTTGCAACTTCTATAGACGATTCATTAAAGATTACGTAAAGATTATAAGGGGCTTAACCAACCTTATAAAGGGAATAAAAAATAGTAAGCTGACAAAACTATTTAAGTAGACTAAAAGTATAGAGTAATTATTTTAGATACTATAAGACGCGTTTATGACAGCACCAGTTATCAGATATTTTGATCTAGAACTACCAATTAAGGTAGAGATAGATATGTCGCAATTCATGATAGCAGAGATATTATCCCAGTATAATAGAGAGGGCTAATAGCGCCTAGTGGCATTCTATTTATGTAAGATAAAAGATACCAAAATAAGGTATAAGATATATAATTAAGAGTTATTTATAATTATAGAGTATTTTAAGTAGTGGAAGCACTATCTGGAGGGAAGTACTACTCTAATTAAAGTTTATACAGACTATAGAAATCTAACTAGACTTATAAGGGTTATATAGCTTAATAGTAGGTAAGCCAGATAGGCTATACTATTAGTGGGGTACGACTTTATCCTTCACCACCATACGGGTCTATCTAATCCCGCAGATGCGCCCTCAAGACGCCTAGACTATATAATAGAAAAAAGACTGTTAGACAACCTGCTTCCAATACTATACTAAAAGTTGGTGGTATTACTAGAAAGTGCTGTGTGTGCAACCCTGGTGCTTAAAAACAGATTAAAAGTAATTAGGCATACAGGGTAATAGCTAGGGACTAGTCCAGAGTGCAGGGAGGCGAGCCCTTATAGTAATACTATAACTGCGGCCTTATACAGTCTTCGCATATCTTAGATATAGGAAGAGTACGGGTATCATGGGCAGCGAACAGCGGGATAAGTAGGGAAAAGCACCTACCTATATTATATTATTATGAGAGCCATGGAAGATAAAGCAGCCTATATGGAAAAGGAGATCCCTAATATTTTACAAGAACTATAAGCTTAATACGAAATTACCAAAAGTAAATATAACATATTAGAAGAGTGAGTTAGGAAGAGGGCAGGTAATTAGTTAGTGAACCATTAGGATATCCTATTATTCTAGGGTTGAGCCTATATACCGGACGACCCAGCAGTGAAGTTTGAGCTTATAAGAAGGTACTATAATAACCCTTATGCAGGATACTTTAGAGCAACCAAAATAATTAAACTCTTAAGTAAAAAGTACCACTAGCTATCAATGCGCCAGGACGTGTAAGAATATATGCGGATATATAACATATACCAGTAGGTGAAGATGAAGAGATACCACCTATATAGCAAATTATAGGCGCTACCTATACTGGAATATCTATAGATAGAGATCACTATAGATTTTATGAGTGGCATCCCGCTATCTAAACACAACAGTAGTATATATAATACTATCTTAGTAATTATTAACAGATATATAAAAATAGCACTCTATACCCTAACTATAAAAGATTATATAGCCATAAATATTACTAATATACTGCTTAATAGGGTTATAAGAAGCTTTAGCTTACCTAAAGGCATTATCTCAGACTGAGACCTAAAATTTATGAGTAAATTCTGGTCAGAACTGTGCTATACATTATATATATATAGATATATAGGAACCGCATTCCATCCGCAAACTGACGGACAGATAGAATATTAAAATTAAATAATTTAGGAATACCTGCGCGCATACTGCGGAGAGCACCTGAAAACATAGGTAAAACTACTGCTAATTACTGAATTTATATATAATAATAGTGTCAATATATTAATAGGTACAACCCCATTCTTTATACTATATAGATTTTATCTAGAGGTTTATTATGACATCAAGAATTAAAATGTAGTACTAGATGTGCAAGAATAAGTGAAGTAACTCTATAATATCTGCAAGAAGCTAGAAGAATATCTAGCTAATGTAAGCTAAGAGCAAGCAAAATACTATAACCATAGGTATAAACTGATGACATTTAAAATAAACAACCTAGTCCTACTATTAATAAAATATTTATATCTGAGGTATATAAGTAGGAAACTTATACTATATTTTGTTGGGCTATTCCGAGTCCTTAAATCAGTTAGTATATAAGTATATTAACTGTAGCTACTAGTATTATAGAAAGTCTGGAATATATTTTATATCTCTCTACTGGAAAAGTACTATTAGTATGTAGGCGGTGATAACACAGTAGATTACCTACTACTCCCAGAAATTATTGATGATAAGGAAGAATGGGAGATAGAAGAAATCCTTGATAAGAAGAAGTGTAAGGATAGTGTATAGTACCTGGTTAAGTGGAAGGGTTACCCTGCAGAATATAACTAGTGGTTGTTAAGAGAAAACTTAGATAATATGTGGGAGAAGTGTAATAAATTTGATAACTGGTTAAAAAGAAGATGCATATAGAATATAAGAGATAAATAATATATACTATATATTAAAAGAAATTATGCTAAATATATTATATAAATTAAAGATATAAGGATTATATCCTTAATTAGAATAATTGGAAGAAAGCTCCATGATAGAGCTCTTATGATAATAAAGGGTAAACCTACCCTGGCTTGATAAAGGCGCTGTAGGCAGAGGTAAAGTGGTGGTATGACGCTACTGATAAGAAGAGACCACAGGGTTGAGAGAGGAATTGGGCCTAAAGGCCTGGCGACTATAGTAGCGGGAGGAGAAGATAAGTTCGGGCGGAATTTAGGGGATACCCCCTAAACAACCTAGTAGTGTACTAGCCTAAATAAATTAGTAGAGCTAATATGCTAGCAGAAAACTATATCTATAGGCAAAGATAGAATCCCAGCTAGGGTATTTATATCCTGAACTAGTTATTATATTTAGCCCAGTAAGTTGCGAAATATTACCTCCAGGGTTAGGCGGTGGTAACCGCCCAAACAGTTGTTGTGGGTAATGAACACCTTAACTGCAGTTTTATAGCATATAAATATATATATATACTCTACCTGGTCAACCCAGACTATTGATATAATACCTGCCTTATAATCTTTAAGAGCTCTTATAAGCTTAATAAGACGGGCTAGGTAGCGGCTAAATTATAGTAGGACCTATTTATAGTGAGATAAAGTAATAGAAATATAATTATAATTGCAGAACTCGAACCTCTTCATATTTATAGTACTAGTATAAGTATTTAGTATACTTCTAAAATATAGGTATATTATATTTAAGAATAAGGTTAACATCCTTACTGCATCAGAGGCAGATAAAAACGTCCACCTCCACCTTGTTCCCTCCCTCTGGTTAAGGTAGGATTTTACCCCTACCTTAAGGAAATAATAACCCTATTACCTTAAAAGTAACCTAGTGATGGTGACTGGGAGGCTCCAGTACTGAGACACTGTTGCCGTGATACCGACGCCTGGAACTTATCTTACTATACTGGGATGCTGATAGTAGTGGTACAGGGGTTAGGGAATAAGGAGATAGGGAGCGAGGGCAGGGAGCATGCCCACGCCCAGAACTTGCCTTACCGCGCTAAGGAGTTAATAATGGCGGTATAGGTATTGGTGAAGGAGAAGTTGGGGAATAAGATAAGGAATGCCTATAACCCGCACCGGAGGAGTGAGGCGTTGATAAACTCTGTCTTACCCCCGATAAATGAACGGCTAACTACTGTAAAGATGCCATTTTTTTTTATATATATATGTATGTGTGTGTGTGTGTGTGTATGTGTGTATATATATATATGTATATATATGTGTATATATATGTGTATATATAAATAGTGGAAGAATAAACTTTAGAATATAAAAGAATTTATATCTTTACTAAATATCAGAATTATAATATTGTTACTATGTAATGGCGATAAATATAATAATATATATAGCATAATACTAAGATATAATAATAATAATAAATAGTGGAAGTGACAGATAAAATACACTCAATATAATACTATACTAATAGTGGAATATAATTTTAGCAAGTCTGGGGACCAGACTATGGAAGGGGGGGAAGAGTTATGAGGAATAGAGTAGGAATATATGCACAGTACGGCTGCGCTCAGGCCGCGGGTTATGTGCTCTAGGGGGAAGCAGTATTTAAGCTATGCACAGTGTCCACCTTAGTTTGACTCCTTAGTCGTCAGTTTTGATACCAATCCATACTTATTGCTCCCCATCCTGATATCACGCTTACATTCACCCCTTACACAGTAAGTAGCATACGCAGATATATAATAAAGGCGTATTAGTTCTAAGTATACTAATTAGAGTTATAGGAAGTGATTATTACAATAATAGAATAAGTAGAATAAGCACTTATTTATATTTTCTATAAAAGAACTCTGGTTTTCCTCATTCTTTGAAAACTGTAATTAACTAATTTGTTTAGTTTATTAATTTCTAAATCTATTTCTATCCATTAAAGTGTATCTACCCTAGGTTATAAAGACTCCTATAGTATATTTATCCTCGTCTAATATATTCTAGAAGTCCCTCCATTTCTCTAGGAAGCTCATCTGTAAGAGGACCCTTACATCAGGCACGGAGGCCAGGAAGCCGGGGCACAATGCTGGCGCTAGTGCGGCGCCACCCTATAATATATATATATATATATATATACATCATAGCTAGAGGATACTTCGATCCTTAGCGGTTACTATTATCACATAACAGATCCTTTGCTGCTCCTCCTATGCCCCATTATCTTGCCTCCATTCCCTTTACACTACTTAAGAAAGGTCTTGACAGAATAGGCAAAGATTCCTAACAGACCATTCCTTATTATGGCAGAGGCTAAACATTATTTCTGACACATTAAGAGCATATCCAGCTGAAATGCCGAGCGTATAAACCGAGCCTGTGACTTTTATGACCAGAGTTTATGTGAGGACATGAACATACATACCAGGAACGTGTACCCTGTGTACCATATGACCCCAGGTTAAGGGGTATATATTCTACGCATAGCCTCTAGCATAGTCTGATCCCTTAGTTGTCAGTCTTGATATAATCCAGAACCGCTGTTCACCATCTTGCTATCACGCTTACGCGCACTCCCTTACAAATTACCACGTGAAGCGGGTTAATCCTCGTCACGCAGACATATGTAACACAACATCGTTTTGATGATAGATCATTTCTTCTTTGGAGGTAAACTCTCAAAAAGCGCCCTTAGTTTGTCATCCACATCGTGCCCCTCTTTCATCTTTTCTATGAACTCTGTGACTTCCTTACTTCTCGTGAGTGTTTTAAGCAGTGCAGCGTCCGCCTCTGCTGATGCTTTCTTCAGTAGTTCTACGAGCAAGTCTTCTGTCTCCTTGCTGTATACATGGCCCTGCTCCAGTGGCTTCTCCGGCAGTTGACCAGCAGCGTACTCCCCACCTGGCGGCGGGGGGTAGTCGGGAAGCTTTGCGACGTTCGCGCCGCGACCCTTGCTCTTTGATTTTGCCCTGGCAGGCCGCAGATAGTCCCATTGATCGTCGTTCGTAAGCGCGTCCCATAGTGCCTCGTTGGGCTCGTTAAACTCGATAACCTCGATCTGTTCGCTGCGAACCATGTTCGCCTTCCGCATCTCCTCTTTCTCGGCTTCTGCCTTCTCCGGGTCCTGCTCACCACTATAAGGGTCCAACTGCAGAAAGTGACTTCGCTGCTGCCACTTCTCACCGCTTGAAGGCACAAAGTACATCTTGATACCAATCACGAAGCCTCCATATGCCGTCTCTTCTAGCTCGAAGCCTCCTGTTGCCGGATTTACGGACTCAACTGTCCTTACAGCATTCGGGAACGTCTCGTGTAGTATGAATGTAACTTTCTTAAGCCATGCCGTTAGGCAAGGCCCGTTAGGAACCGGCCGAAGGTACACTCGCCAGCCTGAAGTGGCGCCGGGCTGGTTCTTAGGATTCTTCAACTCCTGCTCCGATAGTTTCCATGCTTCCGAACCGATGATAAATTCGCGCGATATGCGTTTGTTCTGCATATTCCGTTAATGAAGATTTCTCTCGAAGAAAGTCGAACAAAGGATCGCATAAGCTCCGATGCTGTCCACAGAAGTATGATTTACCTTTACACGCCGATTCTGCTTGTTTGACGACATTTCAAAAAACGAGGCCGAGTTGTCACGATGGTGAGGTAAAAAGTAGGACGATGTATTTGAAGAGACGCCTCCAAAAGTCTTACGTGAACAGGTCAAGCGGCGCTGTGTTGCCCTTGAGGCCGCATCATTCAGGCACCCTTCTCCCGTCTGTCACAATGACCGGATCGCCCCACCAACTTGTGGACTTGGCAACATCATCCTTCAGGAACCTGCGTCTTTGGAAATTGGCATGTTCTTCACATACAATACAACAATGTTTCATCCATCAGATGTGTAATTTTTTGTATAGCACCAAAGTTTAAGCTCGGTATGGCGCAAGTTTTGAAAAAGAAAATCGTCGTATGCGGGGGCAATGGCTTCTTAGGTGAACACTGCTTGTAGTCCATGCTCTACTGATATCTGCTAATCCTCCGCGACAAGGCAGCAGAATATGCAAGGCAGCCGTATCCAGAGGATGGGATGTCATTTCAATAAGGTGAGCGCTTTGAAAACCTTATTATTACGTGTCCTCACAGCATCAAGCCGGTCGGGCGAGCCAACGTGGTCATCAGTTTTGTCTTCTTCGTCACGTCCGTCATGGTCTTCGTCTGTCGAATGGCACAAAGCAGATATTCTCAAGCCTAGTACATACAAAAAACAACTCGAAGGCGCAGATGCCGTTGTGCATTCGATGGGAATACTGCTCGAGGCCGACTACAAGGGCGTGTTGCAGGGCAAAGAGCCTGTACTTGCAGGGTTACGTCGTGCATTCTCAACAACGAAAAAAGGGAGCCAGAACCCGTTAGAGCAGAATGGAGAGAGTAATTTCAGCTCGATGGAGAAGGATGGGCAGATCACGTATGAGCTAATGAACAGAGATTCTGGTGTGTTAACTCCCTCCCTCTGCTGTCTCCGGATCTCGTGTAACTGACAAAAGAAGCTGTTCTACTCGCGCGAGAGTCGTCAACGGCCAATGTTTCGACATTTGCATACATATCAGCAGCGGCTGGCGCACCTGTTCTTCCATCGCGATACATAACCACGAAACGCGCTGCGGAGTCTACGATACAGTCCGCTTTTCCATCTATGCGCTCATTGTTCTTCAGACCAGGTATGCTGTATGACCAGTCGCGTTCCATTACAATGGCGTTGGCATGTGTGACCGGCGTGGGAGCATTGACGAACAGCCTTGTTGGCGGCCGATTGACATGGCTGATGGGTGCTGGTGGGACAAAGCCGCTAAAAGCTGATGTAGTCGCTGAGGCTGTAGTAGAAGGTATCGACGAGAGCAATGTTGAAGGAATTATCGAAGTACCTCACATAGAGGAGCTCGCGAATAAAGCTTGGAGACGGGGAATGCTCTGAATCATCAGTATCGCTCAACAGAGGGCATGTAATATCAGTGTACAAAGAATTAAAAGTCATAACTGATTTGTCGCGTAACATGCACCAAAATCAGCCATAAGGAATTCTTTTTGTGCTAGATGCCGGTGTAGCTAGTCTTTTAGCCCATGGACTATGACTTTCAATCTGGAAAGCTTTTGCTATCAGAACCATTGTTCAATTCTAAATCCTCTGTAAAATCAGGGACTTCTCAAAGCCATAATGCATCAAATATTATCTAGAAAGCTTTCGCCAATCTTAAACAACGCCGAAAGTGCCGAAAGCCATAAGAGCTCATTTATTGAGTTGGCCTGGCTATCTTTGGACGTGAGCAACGGTCTCAGTGACATTATAGATCTGGGTGGTGAGACCATGCTGAGCCTTAAGAATCGGTGTAATGCGAAGAGATGTTTGGATGTGTTTGGCAGACCACAAATGCCGCGGCTATGACTGATCGAGGATCGGGCGAAGAAAAAAGCGTAGTGAAGGCGAAAGATGATACCGTCGTCCCCACACAGTGGTCTAGGTGCATGATCCAGGCCAAAATCTCGAAACACAGTCAAAGGTTTCTAAGAAGATTGCTGTCCCATCTGCTTTCTATTGAGCCGTTGCTTTTTTTCATCCTCTGATATTACATCAGTTCGCCGTCGTTAGGAAATTCAAACAAGGGAAGAACAGCTGTCCATGCTATTGATCTTTTGATCACTGGTGATCTGCTAGATGCATGCCAAAAGTTAGCCGTACATCAGACTGTCCAACCGTCTCAGAGACCAGAAACGTCTGAAAGCAATTTGAAGCTTTAGATTCTCTTAATCGCCCACTCAAAGGCTTAATATTGCCAAGAGCTACAGTCTTAATTTAGTTGTAGTGTTGCTTCGCTGCAAGCTATCATTCGAAGGGCATCTGAAATACTTTTAGAACTAGCAACGGCATTCTAATTCCGGCCTCTTCAGGAAGTGCGGATCTGCCCGCGTGCTCGTCATTTTCGCATCTCAGTACTCTTTGCAAGCAACACATCCAAACTTGACCGTTATGATTTTTGGTAGTATTTCTGGAGTACCATGAAGATTTCCAAACAGCCGTGTCTCTTATATTTATCTCTAACAGCCAGAGCGCAAATCAGAAAAGCAGGAGACGTATGGTGTAGTAAAGCATATAAATCCAGGTCAGCATAGCGATGATCTCTTTCATGCGCGTCATTGACATAGGGTATTGATGAGAGTCTCGACCCAGGCGGATGGCTTGAAGCCCTGCGAAGGCTCATAACTCTCTGCTTAGTCTGAGAGCCTACCCGCGCATGAACATATATACCTTGGCAATGAGGATGAGGCATCAATAATTGTAGACGCTGAAATTGGCGACCGCATCGGCGTACCATATTGCCCGCTCCCAGTGGAGGGCCAAGCTGATGGCAATTCTACCCGTATGGAGGAAGACTGGGAGCTCATCATTGAGAGTGTTGAACTGCTGTGGAGGACGGATGTAAAAGCGCAGATGCCGATAAACTTGACAGAAAATGAGTTAGAAATCTCAATCGCATCGTTTCTGCCAAGATTCGAGCCGTATGATCTCAAATTACCTGTCTGTCTGCCGAAGTGTCACCAAAACATTACCAGGACTATACAAATCTACCCATTACCTCATCGAACTGACGGTGGTAGTACCGCGAAGCTCGACTTCCTTTATGGTGGGCTACACATACATGAGGCAGAATCATGGAACCCGTTCTTCCCGTTTGGTTTCTATGTCTCCTGGGGTGACTTTCTCAGATACAGTTCCAGCCAAGACCAATACAACTCACTTGGCTACAATCTCGCCAGTCCACTTCCAATTGGCGGAGATACGCCGTTCGAACAATGATTTTACAAACTATCTCAAAAACCAGGACACGAGACAGAAGTCAGTGATATACAACATGGGGTGAACATATAAAAACCAGACTCTAGTCAGGGGCCAAATTGAAAAGTTAAAGAAACATCCATCAATTTTGCTATGGCACACTGCCGACGAACGTGGAGGACATGTCGATACACTGGATGCACCATTGCATGCATACAACCTAATTCAGAAGTATGATCCGTACCGTCCAGTCAGCATCGTACTGAACTGTGCAAATTATCATACGATAAATACACACGTGGTGCCAATATTATCATTACCGACCCGTATCCTATTGCCGTAAATACAAGTTGGAGCAGTCGATGGCATACCGTATGCAACACGAAATACGGCTGTTGCGGCTGTGACAACTGCAAGGGCAGTTTCAGAGACATCCCTGACCACCTTGACATTTTCAAGAGGTTCCAACACTGGCTGTCAGACTTGCCGTTGGGCGAGCCTTCGATGGATCCTGGTAGAAGTTCAGGCGGTCCGAAGAGATTTTGGAGTGTTCCTCAGGCTTTCGGCGGGAGCGAGTACTGGACTCGACCTCTGACGGCGGAGGAGCTACTTGTCATGATGTGGTTGTTTATAAATCATGCGTTAAAGGCATTGTAGGATGGCTATTCCCGACCACCCAAGAATTGACGGACCTCACCTCTATAATGGCAAATATCGTGACGAGCCGCGAAATTACCACCTTGTTGCTTGGAAATAATCCACGCAGGCTTCAAATCGACTGTGACGATGGTGTCGATGTTGATGCCGCAGCTTGGATCGCAGGAAAAATGATACTCATTAGCATCGTGCATCTTGAACTTGAAGATGCTCTTTCGTCCATAAGCATCAAGCTTCCTAGAGCAGTCGCAGCCGATACTTCAAAACTGGTATGGCCACAGTATAACCCGGACTTGAACATGCAGGACAGCGGCATGGAAAAATTCCTGTTCAGATTTCAAAGTCTGGATGACGCGCAGTTACGGGATGGACAGCGCAGCTGTTGTGGAGGATAAATGGCAGTAAAGTCAAGAGTGTAGGACTTTCAGCGTTGTCTGGAACCATCGTGATGGTTGGCTTAAGGTTGTGAGGAGCGTGCCGAACCAAACCTGTCGATTATGAATAGTGTATATTGTATTCAATAAGCTGTCATTTAATGACGCCGATCTCGTAGCCTAGCATGACCTCAGTACCTGTACCTTCCCATCCGCGGTTGCCAGCGGTGCTGATCAGAAACGTGCAAGTCGGGTCGATATACAGTGATGATATGATGCCGGTGCGATGACCCGGAATGATCAGAAAAGGAACAGGTGTATGGCGTGATTGTGGAGCGGCCTGTAGATCATACAATCGAAGGATGTCGTGTGATGCACAAATCAAATGACGCCCATTCGGCATGGCTGCCAATGCGCTAACTGGTCCACTGCCGGCAGGAAATCTGAAGGTTCGCTCAGGAGTTTTCAAACCTTTATGCAGCGAATACTCTTCCACACAATTGTTTCTTCTGCCGGCGTAAATCGTATTGCCATCTATACTCCACACTGCGCTCATACACCAAGGAGGGGTTCCCTGTGGCGGCCGTATCCGAGCGACAGGATTTGATTTTCTTTTATCCCAAATACGTATGGTACCATCAAATGTAGCATCGAGGAACGTTGTGTCGGACGGAGGTGTTCTGTCCACGTCGGGTTCAGATGAGTGCATTTTGACATCTTGAGGTTCTTCGTTGATTGAATGTGGCAACCCATTTTTCTCTGATTCTGTGCCGACGCCTACTTCTGCACCGGATTTGTCATATCCCGCGGCGTCAGCTGGTGCCGTTGATGTTTGGTCGGCGACTGGCCGCTCGCCCAAATTCGCTTCCCCAGATGGCATGGAGATCCCAGTATCCTTCATATCAATATCGCCAGTGTTGTCCTCGTCAGCTGTTTGTAGCCCTTCGGCGATGGCGCGGGAAAATTCGTCATCAATATCACCTAATTGCATTGGCGCTTCCAGCTCTCCCGTATCGTCATCCCCAAACAACGAATTCATGTCGTCGTCATCCGCTGGCGCTTCTTGCAAACCGTCATCATTCTGAATCGTACTGCCAGTTGCATTGGATTCGTCCCCGGCGGCCGCAGTTGAGAGTCCGTTCGTGGTTGGCTGCGACGTATTATTGCTGGAGAATGTCCCGCTTGGCGCCGTCTCAGCAAAATCTTCTGGAATAGGTAGGCTAGATTGTGGGCGCGGGTGAATCGCTGAAATCTGGCCACCGCTGCCCATGAAAGACCGCTTGATTGAACCTGTATTCAAATCCCAATCCAGAATAGATTTGTCCCAGCTGCCCGAGAGCACTGATTTCTCATCTGGCGCCAATTGCAGAACTGAAACAGCAGATGTGTGTTTGCGAAGGGTGGTAATACGAGTGCCTTCGCTGTGCCTTACTGACTGAAGATTGATGCCGCCGAACTCTGTACCGGACAGTAACCACACTGCTTGGTTTTGGACCGCTAGCGAATATACAGGGGACAATGACACAGGCTCGTCGTACGAGTACTGTCGACCTGGCGTATCATCTGGTGGTTTTGTTAGCCCAAAGAAGATGTCAAAGGTGCTTGTCATACTTGTGGACTCTTCGTTTTCCCAGTAGCTAAGCAAGACTCCTGCTTTGGTGACGCTGTCCACGAACGGATGCCGCTGCGCAACGGTGAGCGCGAGCTTCCCATTCGCGCTATCTGCCCAGCTAAATTTTCTGATGTAGCCGTCTGTCCCGCCAGTGAAGACCCACCTCATATCCGGTGTCGCAGTGACTGCATTGATTGATGTGCTGTGGGGAGCGGCGATAGTGGGCACTATGTCGTACGTGGTGGCTGATATTGCTTCGGGTCGGATAGGTGGTCGGAAGGGCAGAATTGATGGACGTGGAGAGGGCGAACCAATTATACCATGCATATTACCAGAACCGTGCCTTGAATGCGCAGCAGAGCCGTTCGCCACGGGCCTGGGGGAAGTGAGTGGTCGACTGGGAATTCGATTTTGCATTCGCTGCATAGAGGGAGATTCTGCATCTTCCTGATCATCATCGTCGTCATCATTATCTGCTTCATCTCCTTCTATCTCCGCTTCCACTTCATCCTCGTTCTCATCTGCTTCGTCGTCCTCCCCCTCATCCTCATTGTCGTCTTCATCTGCTTCAGCATCGTCGACTACGTCTTCAATATTCTCATCCTCGTTCTCTTCCTCTGAGCCGGATGCTGCAAGCCTATTAGCTCATGACGCAACACGTACGGTGGAACAGCTAGGCTGTAACTACCATTCTCATCATCGTCGTCGTAGCTCATGTCGATGATGAGCTAGTGGAAATCCTAAAAGGAACTAGATGTCGTGGTGCTGATATATAGGCTCGAAACAGCGAATTACAACAGGAAGATGTGTATATCGAGACAAAGGTCAATAAATGCGAGTGCTACTCAAAAATGATCGTATATCTGCTTGCTTTTTGCTGTTGTCGGATTGCTACTAATCTATGTTCCGCAAACTAATCGAGTTTAGCGGGAAGCCAAGATGATATCGGACCAGCGCAGGGTTTTGTGCCTGGCAGATTTTAGTACTCGGAACAGACAACGATCTGGCCACCTTCACCATAGATCAGACACGAAAGAATGGGGACGAGTGGTAGAAATGTGCTCGTAGGAGAAAGAAGCACACAAGCGATCGGACGACATGATTGTTTCGATATTTTAATCACGTCGCATCGTCGCCATGTCTAGAGAGTATATTCTACTAGTACTCCGTGCTGTCCAGGAGATCTTCAAGTCCTCATTAACTCTGTGAGCATTTCCCTTCTCGAAAGTTGATGAAAATTGTTAATTATAATCATCTGTTGACATCAAATTATAGAAGCCACATCATGGCTCGCAAAATAACGGACTGGCTTATGACAGCAGACAATTGTACGAACACTTAGTGATAGGTGCAAGTACACATTGAACGACTGCCATCTTGAAGTTTTTGAGACCGTACAACGTTGTAAATATATCTGCCATACAGTGAAATACTATTTGTTTGGCTTTGTTGTCTGCTTGTGTACTGCTGAACCAGCTGATGTCTAATGGCAAACAAACCCATGTATAAGTTTGTTTAGCCAGAATAAAAAGGGGATGAATATACTTTTCTATGCCAAAGCGAACCTTCAAGTCGCAGCCAGCAGGTAGGGGAAGTATTTTTCCAGATCGACAATTCATGTATGCCATCCTTCGAGCACTCAGCGCCTGGAGACCAGAAACTTAGCGATTGACGTTATTTTTGGTCTTTGCCACACATATTAGGTTCTAAGAACGGTGCTACTTATCCCGCTCTATAAGGTTCTGCAGTTGCACTTTTCTGTGAGTAAAATTTCAGCGGAACAGAGATATAAACATAGTATAAATCCTCATCACCTATCCTGGCTGATATCACCCAACATTTTCGGGCAGCCCGCGATACCGTAATCACATATTGCGGTCTTTCAATTCTAGTAGTGTTTACCAAAGTTTTGGTAACGGAGGCGAGCTCATTAACTAGACTGGGAGAAGACAATTTAGTGAGACTGGTCACCCGGTACAACCAGGCAGCCGCAGACATATAAAGGGCAAACATCGTGCATCTAAAACTTCACACCTCACTTGCACGTTCAAGCAGAAAATATCTTTCTCAGGGCGAAACAACACTTCGCTTTTTCATTTATGTGAGTGCGAGGGACCTCCATTGTCAACACTATCTGCCCACTTCTCATTTGATCGCCTTGTTTGTTGTTATAATTATGTCTTTCGCTACCCACGTAGTTCGCTCAGTAATTCTAGTGACTGCTAGATGCGAGCACGCAATATTGACTTCTACAGCTTTCGATTTAATGAAGCACTCTATAAAGATAGCACATTGCCGTCTTTATCTTGAGAGCAGGGTCTGAAAGTTCCACAATTCCAGTGCTACTTGATAACCAAACTCGAAGATAATATTTTGGAAACTCATACTCAGGAACTCACTAGCATTGTAGTCAGTGAAGGCCTCTTTACAAGATGTTTCAAAGTAACCCTTTCAAAGTCCTCTTCAGTGACGAGGAAATTAATGGCTCAGCGGTGATGCAAATGTCAACAGACGAGTCATTCTCGACAGTCCCGGTTTCACGAAAGGCTCTAGAAAGTCATGCCTCACTTGATTCATCTATTCATTTTCCACCATTGTCGGGGTATATACCGTCCACTTCCATAGAGGAGTGGACAACCATCCCGAAACCTGATAACCAGGAAAGGAGCTGCAAGAACCTGTCGCCATCTATCTCGACACCACAGCCAAAAATCTCGCAATCGGAGGTCAGAGATCTTGAGCCCAAAGCCCGGTCGAATGAAAAAGCAGTGATTTACTCGAATTCACACAAACGCCCCAACTCCACGCTCCAAGACCAAAGCAATGTCGCCAACAAGTTCCACAGCAATAGAATACGGAAGTACGTTGAATGGCTCCTTAAAAAACGTGGAAAAGGTTCTTGGATTGATTGCCCAGAGATTCCGACTGCAAAAGAGCTTATGGACGAAAATGAGCCGTGGATGAAGCTAAGGACTCTAGAGAATGGCAGCGAGGAAGTAGTTATGGAGGGTAACAGACTGCATGGGGGCTGGCCTGATGTGGAGACATATCTAGGTGCCCACTATGGCATGCTGAGAGAGGAAACTGTGCAGCCACTTCGTCAAGCAATCGCTTGGATCAAAGCCTTCCCTACTGCTTCCGAAGACATTAGCCCGTACGGTAGTATCGGAATTTACTCCAAGGTACGGTGTCCAATTTTAACGTGTGAAATGCAATATTGAGTAGCTTTAGGTTCATATCACAGCAATCACATTCTCACCTCGTGGCCTCGCCATACGAGTGGTGTTCTCCCTTAGCAAGGTTGGGAAGAAAATACGTTGGGAGCAGTCGAAGCGTTTGCTTGCGGGGTCACTCGTTGCGCTCACTCCGAGCAGTGATATATTCAAGACGAAGTGTATTGTAGCTACAGTGGCCGCACGTCCACTTGATATGTTGACTAGTCAAGACCTGCCACCCATGGTGGACTTGTTCTTGGCAGACACTACCTTAATTGACTTGGACCCTACCATCGAGTATACTATGGTCGAGGATCGTACAAGCTTCTTCGAAGCTGTTCGGTAGGTCTAGATTTATCTTTATTCAAAGGAAGGATGGTGCTGATCGCCCAATTAGTCACATAGCCATCAGCCTGCAACGACTGACAATAGAAGAATTTCCACTGAAGCAGCACATCGTACACATTGATCCACACATCACAGCGCCAGAATACATAAAAAAGCGACCTGCACTTGATTTAAGCGTGATATTTCAGGGCGAGAGAGAAGATGACTATCGCAACGTAGACGTTCTCCGTGACTGGCCAAAAACTCCTATAACTTCATTGGATAAGTCCCAGCTTAATGCCTTGCATTCAATGTTCAAACAGAGACTTGCGCTTATCCAAGGCCCTCCTGGCACCGGCAAGACTTACGTCTCTGTTATGGCTCTCAAGGGTTTCATCAAGGTTCGTCATGAACGTCTCACTTTGTTCTCGGCTAAAAGTTTTAGAATATGACTCCGGATGATCCACCCATTGTTGTTGCCTGCCAGACAAACCATGCTCTTGATCAGCTTCTAAGGCACGTTGCAGAATTTGAAGAAGCCTTTGTTCGCCTTGGTGGACGTTCTAAAGATACTGGTATCGTAAAGCAACGAACCCTGTATCACCTACGACAAAAAAAAGAGAATCGCTATAAAGCACCAAGCGGCATGCAGGCATCGGCAAGACGCAGCCTCGAACTTCTTGAAGGCCAGATCCGTGACGTGATAGCGCCTCTAGAGTACGGGAAAGACCAAATCAAGACAAGTTTCTTGAGCTTAGGGCTTTATCACAACATGGGCGTTCTGACAAAGACACAGTGTGACAATATTGAGAGAGGGGACAAGGAGTGGGCAGCACCTTCAGATTATGGCTTACTTCCGCTTGAAAAATGGCTGGGTAGTTGCCTCCAATACAACCAGCGCTATTTTGAGCCGGATAATATTGGTGGTTTTGAATTCGAGGAGGCTGATCTAGAATTTGAACAACTTCAGGAGCTCGAGGCAGAGAATATCGCCCAAGACGATATTGATCATGATTTCGAATCTCTTCCTGGAAATGGATTCCCTATCTTCCTAAAAGTTAGTGGCAAATCTTCAGCTATCGGGGAAGGACAGATTGAACGTTGGCTGGAGAATGACGATATGTGGAAGATACCGCCTAGACATCGCGGCGCAGTTTTCAATCACATGCAGCGCAAAGCGATCCGCATAATGAACGAGAGATTACGAGAACTGGCTGATAGGTATAACGAAGCTGCTTTACGCTATCGCTATGGAGGTTAGTTGCTTGAGATGCAATATTGGAGTACCTGGACTAAATACAGCAGGGTTTGAGAACAACGCAATTCTCGTTCGGCAACAAAAGGTTATTGGAGGTATGCAATTGAATCGTCCATGATGCTCAAAGTTTCACTGAAAGTTTAAATAGTCACAACTACTGGCTTGTCCAAATATAGGGCCTTGATTGCGGCAGCATGCCCTCGCCTCGTTATGATTGAAGAGGCAGCTGAGACGATGGAAAGTCCTGTTACTGCAGGATGTGTTCCGTCTCTTGAACATCTCATCTTGGTAGGCGATCACAAGCAACTACGCCCTCAATGTAGCGTGAAATCTATGGAGGAAGAACCTTTCAACCTAAATGTATCCATGTTCGAGCGTCTTGTTGGGAACAATCTTCCATATAACATGCTTAAGCGACAGCGCCGTATGATACCTGAAATCCGAAGGTTACTTGTGCCAATCTACAGGAACGAGATCTATGATCATACAACCGTGTGTGATCCAAAAGTGCGGCCCCCAATTCCAGGAATGGGTGGGATCAACACGTTTTTCTACTCGCACTCGTGGCACGACACTGCTGACGAAAACATGTCTTCCACTAACATTCAAGAGGCAAATATGGTCGTGGGATTTTACGACTATCTGATTAGCAATGGCCTCACTGAGGACGAGATCACCATTTTGACCTTTTATAACGGCCAACGCAAGCTACTGCTTCGCAAGCTCAGAAATCATCGTCGACTCAGACGAATAGGAAGTGAACAGAACCGAATTTTCAAAGTGTTCACCGTCGACTCTTACCAAGGCGAAGAGGATGAAGTTATTCTTTTATCGCTAGTAAGGAGCAACGAGGAGGGCAACATCGGTTTCACTGGTGTTGAGAATCGCATCTGCGTTGCGTTATCCCGTGCAAAGCGTGGATTTTATCTGTTTGGCAACGCCGAGCTTCTCGCCAGTGAATGCAAGCTCTGGGCTAAGGTCATCGAAATCATGCTGACTAATAAGTCATCTGTTCAAGTGGATGGTAAGCCCGTTATCGAGACTCTTGGTAGAGTGGTCTTTCGAGTCCCATTGCAGTGCAGCAATCATAACAAGAGAATGTTCATTGAGTGTGTCGAAGATTGGGACAAAATTGACGGCGGATGTGAAAAGCCCTGCAAGGGCATCCTTAGCTGTGGCCACCCATGCACTCTGAAATGCCATCCGTTTGGCCACGAAAAGGCTCTCTGCCTTCAGCACTGTGCGAAGACTTTGGATTGTGGCCATCAGTGCATTAACAGGTGTTGCGACAAGTGCCGCTGTCCAATATGTGGCATCAAACAACCTGGTTTGCATAAAAATGACTCTGGCTTCGTGGCCAGTGAGTCCATCGACGATTCTGGAAGATTGAAGTCCAGCCCAGAGAAGTGGCAAGAGTTTGCTCTTGGGGGTGTACATAAGCATGATGCTATCCTGGTAGAGACGCAGCGTAAGCGTTATCGTGAGCAGCAGATGAGGAAATTTACTGCCGCAGTCGAACAAGCCGCAGCGGAAGGTCAAACCATCTTACAAGATGCGAGGGACGCAACCCTTTGTTCAAAAGTTGGACTTCAGTTGGCTGCTGCTTCGAATCATGATGTCTCTCCTGTCATCCCACCATCACTCGCTGCTGAGGTGAAAGACTCAACGGCACTATTTACACCTGAAATGCCGCAAAAGGCGAAAATCTCTCATAGGGACCGCTTCAAGCGCTCTTGTCATATGGCTAATCTAGGAGTTGCGGAGATGGCTGCTTCAGTAAATTATTTGGCCACTGCCTGTGCTCCAGAGGCTGTTGGTATTGCTACACGTCAGCTGCAACATCTACAACCCATCACCAATGATCAGAGTTCTTCGTGGATCAGTACATCTACAAATGATAACTGTCTGGTTCCATCGCAGCCCTCGCAATTGCTTCTCCACAATGAAGAGCTTCTGATTGACCTTAGCTGAATGGTAGTGGCATCCAAAAACTAACAAGGGTGTAATTCGTCAGGCGTGACCAGTTTGCGCTAATAGCTGTTCGAAAAAGAAAGTTTTCATATCTCGACTCGACGAGCACGTTTCCTTATAGCCTTGGTGGTCGAGCGACGTGACGCTGTTTCTTGGTAGTCCTCCAACAGTCTGACAGAGATTGCGAGTTGGTGCACAGCCTACCTGCTTTCGTCGCTGTATACGGGGCATTTCAAGCATATAATTTATAATGGGAAAAATGTTTGGAATGGGAATTAAATTGCACATAAAGTCCCAGAGTGACTCCAACGTCGTGCTAGTTGGAGGGTGGAAAAACATTCTGATGCCTTACATGGTCTCTGAAAATATGCCACACAGATGCCGAATCCCGAATTCGTTCAAGTCTAATAGATGACATGCATTTGGCCTTGCTACTGTCCAATACTGCTCTCGTGGCCCAGAACTAAAGCTAATAACCGGGAGGGTTGATCCTCTGGCTTATTCTCGTCCATTTCGGTACCTCTGTATCAATTTGGTTAGCCATTTGTCGATTCTGAACGTCAAAACAAGGCGACGTACTGTGAATGCCTTTCCTGTATCCTCTTTGCTTCCGATCAAAGACAGTGTATTTGTCCTTTGGCATAATTTCATGTTCCGCGGGCATCTCAGCTTTCCATCTCTCTACAGCCTTCAATTTCAGGCCTTGTTTCGAAAGAGCACTGTCAAGGATGGACACAATCTTATCAACACGCTTCAGTCGTAATCGGTGTCTGTACTTTCGCGGACTTGAAAGGCGCCATGGAATTTTCCTGTACGCTGTCAGTTGGAAGGAATGCGATAAGAAAAAGTGACAATTGTAATACCACAACAGCCCACCCAGTAATTTCGATGTAGCCTTGAAAGGTCCGAACATTGTTTTGGCTGGTAGGAACGATCTCGACGCTTGTCGCCAGAAATGAGTTCGGAAGTGAGGATGGGAAAGTCCGCAAGCTTGGCATTTCCGCTTTGGGCCATCGCGAGGAAGTGCACAACCACCACGCACCTCGAAACGCCGATGGTGACAGCAGAGAGAAGAAAACACCAGGAGATGGCACACTTTTCTCGATAGAATAACCTCAGTAGCTGTTGGGAACTTGCTAAAATGTCCTTCTACTTTGTTATCGTAGGCCATCGGGACAATCCACTGTTCGAACATGAGTTTGGCACTTCTAAGAGCGGCGGCGACGGCGGCAGTCGCTTCACGCAAGAGCAGAGACGCATGAATCAATTTATTGTGCATGCCAGCTTGGATGTGGCAGAGGAAGCGCAATGGGGCACTCAAAATATGTACATACCACTTTGCACATCTTTGCGTTCGTTGGAAACACAGCTAACAGTGGACTGCTAGGTACCTCAAGTACATAGACCGCTACGCTTCGTCGTACATATTCTGTTTCTTGACCGGTGGCAACGTGAAATTTCTGCTCCTGTCAAATCCGGAGACACATTCGGCCACAAACACACTGACTACTCCCGGGGGTCGCTCTTCTGCTGCGGCATCTGCCCGCTTGAGTGCGCAAGGAAGTATGTACAATCCGACAGCGGCAGCCACAGAAGAAGGAGTCAAGAATTTTTTCGTGGAAGTCTATGATGTGTGGGTCAAGACACTCATGAATCCGTTCTATCATACGGACATGGTCGTGAAGAGTCCTAAGTTTCGGGAAAGGGTTGCAGCTGCAGGAAGGAGATATCTGTGATGTTTCTGGTGGCCATTCTGATAAATGAGATAAATGCACATATGGAGACTTGTGTTGTCCGAAGGCTCAAAAGCCCGTTTATGGACTCCTGGGGGACTGAATCAGGTCTCTTGCGTGTTACTTACGCCATTGACAAATTGCGCTGGGGTGCTGAATCTGGAATGAATAGATCACGAACGCTTCGATATTGTATCTCAATCGGAAATGGCTCTCGATGGAGATGAATAATAACGCCTGCTAGGATAAATGCGAACAGAGTAATGTTGTAACTGACCGTACTACGGGAAAAAACGAGGACTGCGGTTGACTAGCCTACTACAACAAAAGGTCATGTTGTTAAAACAACTGACAGGGACTGGAGTGAGTATGAGAGCAAAAGTCTGCAAAACCTCAGTGCCATGCTATGATCTTTGTTGGCAAAGCTCTCAGAACGCCATTTCTAGGCTCAAAACTCGGCGAATTGCGTAATCAAGGCGGCGTTGATGGTCGAACTTGTTGGGTGTCAAGTCTACCTGATAGTCACACCATTTTCCTGTCAACTGCGAGGAGACGGTATTCTCGACTCATGCTCATGCAGAGTTTTCTAATGATGATTGTGAGAAATGCGACATCACGAGGGCGAACATGTGGAGCATTCGTGCTGCAAGGCCCAATTAGTGCGACCGTTGAGGATGGGTCCGAGTCTGCTGACTATAGAAAGGCTACGATTTGGCGGCGGCTTTCGCATTGCATGAGTCAACTTGTGCGCGCTTCGCATTTGAACGGTCGAAGATGGGCTGATCGTATCGAAAGCAGTCTTGGGCATGGCCTTGTAGCAAGTAGAGCCAACAACCAGATACTTCCCGATTTCCAACAATGGTGAGCTTGAACATTAGCAACTCAGAGAGCTTTTTACTCTCGTCGCCGGACGTGGCTGGAGTCGACATAGCGAAGGATGGCTATACTGAAGCGGCAGTGATTATAGATGACTGGGTTTGAGACTGGAGCAGCAATGGAGAAGGCAATGAAGCTGGACAGTAGTCTTCAGAAGAGCACAATCATGATAAGGTTTAAACTTGTAGCTGGTTGGTTCTTACTGACTGTATCGGTGAGAATGAGCCAACATACCTAGGAAGCACAAGAGAGCAGGTAGAGGTGAAGATTTAAGAAGTCGAATGTGACGTTGTGATCGCCGCACATTCCGATGTTAAGAGAGGTATACTTGTGAAGCAGTGAGACCACTTTTATACCTTGTGTCTACATGTGGCGAAATAGTCTCAAATGAGATAGTCTCATTGTAAAAGGAATGGCGGGCAAGCACGGGGAAACATGAGATTGATAGGACAGAGTACTTCCGATTGCAAACGTCGTAGTCGAAATGGGAACATGTGTGATAAAGTACGAATAACCTGGCATCCAAAATGCTCCATTCCCCGCTGTGCCTGATCAGCCTGGAAGGACAAGACCTTGTAAAGGACAATCTAAACTTGTCGAAAGCACTGAATGCCGAAACAGGGAGGAGTTCGGGTTTGGCTGTTTTGATTGCGGTGACTAAAAGTTGCCGGGTAGGGCAGTATGGAAACATGTCTTTGAATGGCGGTTGCGGACAAGACTGTGAACGAAGTAGGTTGATGTAGAACAACGTCGCACATGCCCGGGTGTGCCTGGCCATCCTCGGGATCTTTCTGCGCGAAACACAAATCAGTACGACGAAGTCCATACTTTGATTGCTTATCGGCCTTCATTGTATCTTATAAAGTTCGAATCCGTCATTGACAAATAGATAGTGGTGCAAAGGAATCAAAAGGGATGGTATCATGAGCTGCTAGCCGCTCTTGGACAAGGGGAGTAAAGGGACTCTTCATGGCATTCGCTCAGCAATATTTATCTTTGTCGAAATAGAGCCGAATAAACGTTTTCAACGTTTGCTAATACGAGTGTAATACTTCGATGCTAAAGCCGATCTTGGAGCATTCGCAATTGTTCAATCTTTTTTGTTTGATGCTGCTGAGCGGCCACATCACTTTTCAGCGGCAAGACCTTGCTCTAGGCGAGCGAGGGGCCTCCTGGTATTCCGGCCGTAGCTTTTCAACTTCAGTCTGTCGAGAGAAGCTCAGCGGTGGAGGGTATCGCTGAATGGATCCAGGATTGCCATTCTTCCTCAATCATCTCTCATCGCAGCTTGCTTTGGGACGACTCCCGCGGCAGTTTGTGTTCTCTGTCGCCTTGTCTGAACTCTCGGTGAAATGGACGCATGATGCTGCTTTAAGACGTACGATATCATGTCCATAGTCCATAAGGCCCACTCGTGAACTTCCACAGTTTGATGTTCCCGTCCTCACTGGCTGTAGCGTACAGCTTGCCATCTGGTGCAAAAGCACATGCCCAAACAGGCCCATGGTGACCTTTACCTATCTCTAAATTCATCTGTTAGCAAAAACGTTTGGAAAAGAAGGCGTAGTACGAGGTCAATCGCTAACCTGTTTCAATTTCCGTATCGTAATCCCAAACCCGTACCCACGTGTCGTTCCTATGGCCTGTAACAAACTTGCGTGCCGAGCCGTTTAAAGCCACACTTGCGACTTCATATGGAGTCTTGACCTGCTTGAGAAGGCTTCCAGGCTTAGATGGCTCGAAAAAATAGACGCTCTTACCCGCTGCAACGCTCAGTGTGCCATGATCTGAAACCTCCTTTAAAGGCAGACTGTCAAGCTCGCAAGTGCCAACCTGCCCTTCTAGTGTGTATTCACCGATAGGCGTCTGAGTCCGCAAATCCCACCAACGTAAAACTCTGTCATCCGCTGCAGTAATGAGGACATGGGAATCCGGAGACCAGACGATTGAATTGATGGTCGCCTGATGAATGCCTTCTCCAACCTCCCAGCTTGGTGCAGATGTAGATCCAATATCGTCGGATGCTGCTCCGTTTGCGCCATTTACAGGAACACCTCCAGCACGTGAGAGGTCCCATATCCTGAGCTTTTTCTCTGCCCCTCCAGTCGCCAATATCTGCGGATTCTCTTGTGGCGGGAACGCAACTGCCTTGACGATGTGGTTGTGAGGCAGTGTGTGAAGAACTTCCCCTGTTGTTGTATCCCAAACTTTGGCAGAGAAGTCTGCCGAACCTGTCGCTGCCAGACCTGCGTCGGCGGAGATGCGTGCCTGCCACGTCGCACCCTTGTGCCCGATAAAGGTTCCGATCCAGTCACCCGTAACTCCATCACGAAGCATAGGGTTGTTGTCTTTGCACGCTGAGACAATGTAATATTTGTCGTCAACGATCGGCGAGAAGCTTAGGTGGGTGACGGGTCTAGTATGTCCGTGGCAGGTAAGCGGCACCACTTTGATGGTTTCTAGTCGCTACCGTTAGCAAAGATCCCAATCCTGCTTTGAGTGCAATCTACCAGTAGTTGCAGCCATGATAGAATTTTCGATCTCTGAGAACGCAAGAAGTTGGCTCGTATTCCACTTCACCGTAACCGGTCTCCAAGGCTGGCCGAACGTGGGAACGACACGAATCACGCTGACGAAAAGGAATGAATATGAATGGGAAGGAATGACTGTTCACAGCATCAATCAACCGCAGATCGTCAGATGCCGTGTTGTTGCGTGAATGTTTCTACTGTTTCGAATCCTCTACGGAGTAACCTCGAGCTGTGGTTGCCCCACCCACAATTCCTTTTCACGTCATGTCCAACCCGCAAAATACTAAATTCTCCAAGCGCTGTCATCTGTGCAGCTTATTGGTGTAACGCAGTGCAAAAGTATGTTTTTGGGAGACCTATCTGTTTCTTCATTTCTTTTTTCTTTACTCTTTTTTTAAGAAAATAATCTGGGCAGCCGTCGATGTGTCTGAAATTGAAGGTTTTCTCAAACATCCGCAGCGCAACGTTGCAGTCGCTTGAATCACTTGTTAAAGTCAGGAAGTGCTAGCCATCGCTATTTGATGTTTCTCGAGGAGAATTATCGATCTAAAATTTCCTGTGGTGGGAATAGCTTGACACGTTGCTGGATTGGACCCGTGCAGTCAAGCACGATTGGATACGATGATAAGCATCCGGCTGCTTAACTGACAATCTATTGTCTACAATATATGTCGATCTCTCTTAACTATCCATGTGAGCTCGATCACCGTATGCGCACAACGTGTACGAAACTGTGAAGCATTTACTCCCTCGTCTAAGCCGGCCTTTTGAAATGAACGACTACAATTTGGGGAATCTCGACCTTAAGAATTGACTTGGCCATGCAACATCCACACCCAGCTGCCAAGCAACCTTGAGAACCCACTCCGGTTCTCTCATGAATTGTCTAGCTACCAAGATGGCGTCAGCCATGGGCTCGTTGCCTTCGGTCATCTTGACCGCAGCTTTGACCTCTTCCGCTATGCATTCTCTCTCGTTATTCACTGGTGCACTCTTCCCGGATTGTGCGACAGGCGTTGCGGCTTCTTGCACAATGTCTCGCGCTTGCTCCGCCTCTGTGATCAAGCCAACTGCCCCGATGAGAAGATTGAGACCCTCGGCATGAATTTCTTTTCGAATTCGTGCCGCGATTCTAGTCTGGTAGTCCTTTGAAAGGAACATGTTGACGCTCTGTTTAGGGTGATTTCCGCCGCTGCTAACATCGAGAAGGTCGACGCCCAGAGAGGGAAGCTGTTTGGCCACCCTGATTGTCGATTCGACGTCCCAAGAGCCATACTGTTTGGCCAAATCGCTGGTCTCCATCCATTCCGTCGACGAGAGTCGCAGAAAGAGGGGCATGCTTGCTGGAATGACTTCGCGCACTGCCTTGATCGTTTCAAAAAGCAGGCGTGTGCGGTTCTCAAAGCTTCCGCCGTACTCGTCATTTCTGCGATTGGTGATCGGAGACAAGAACTGGTGGATCAGGTAGCCGTGAGCTCCATGGATCTCTATTACGTCTACGCCAGCCTCAACACTACGACGAGCGGCCGCTGCAAAATCCTTCGAGATTTGCTTGACTTCATCCGTGCTTAGCTGTCTTGGTGGGTAGTATCCGCTTTTATCGTAGCTTTTGCCGTCCCACAACTCGCCCTCGCCACCCATGGGACCTACAACATTATCTGGCCAGCCGCCAACTTCCTTGGGCGCTTTGTTGCTTGGCTGTCTCAAGCGGCTGCTTAGCCATGGCGCGACGGTGCTACCTTTGCGACCAGCGTGAGCCAACTGAATGCCACACAGGGCCCCTTGGCTCTTGATGAACTCTGCCACCTTGCGCACGCCATCGGTCTGGTCGTCACTCCAAAGCCCGGGACAATTCGGTGTAATACGTCCATTTGGCTGCACACCAGTAGCCTCGATGAAAACCAAAGATGCACCCTTGAGTGCGTAGTGTCCCAGCGTTGCGATGTGGTAGGGCGTCAGTTTCCCAATCTCTGGCCCGTCCGGCGCGGTGCTATATTGACACATGGGCGCTACAATGATGCGATTGCGGAGGGTAACATTGCGGATCTTGAGTGGCTTGAAGAGTGTAGGAGTCTTTTCGTTCGGGTTAATCACTGCACCTGGCGAGTCTTTGTGTTTAGGAGTGAAAAAAGATATGCCCTGAACAGGAGCATTTGTGTTGTAAGCCGTCGCCATGGCTGTTACTATATGGAAAAAAAAAACAAAAAAAAAGGAAAAAGAGATGTAACGCGCAAAGAGATCTGATCAATTATTCTAAGAGCCAACGTATATTAGCACGCAATAGTCCCCCTGATCCACTTTGGAATTATTAATGCTGTAGGAAGCCGTAAGTTAGGAGATAAGTCGGCATTTGTGACGTGGGAGGGGTCCCTCGGATATGGATTGGCCAAGAGATGCGATTGGATAATCAACTCATTGCCCGCTTTGGGTATTTTGTTTATGTACCCTTGTTATCGGGTTCTCGACATACACCACGAAAATTGGTCCGGGCCTGGAGGCATGTAATGATTGCTAAAGATGCATAAGAATGTATATGGCAGGAAAGCGAAGCAATCCGCTTTCACCGTCTCCAGCATCTTCGTGGAAGCTAGCCCCAGGAAGCCAGGCGCAGAGGAGCAAAGACAATGCGACCGCATCGAAGATGACGTTCTCCGAGCATCCCACACACTGCAAAATTTGAGCGTCCAGGAGGAAAGAGAAGGAAGGATCCTCGCAAGAAAACCCACGAGGACGCCGCTGGGTACTAGAGACGGCAATTCAGGACCAACGAGTCGAAATGGCGGCCAAGACGAGCCGTCTACGGGCGCAAAGGTCAAAGGCTCTCGTCGAACAGTTCAAGAGAGGGTTTCAAAATCTTTGACAAAGCAAAGCGAGGATACCGCCCAGGAAGAAAGAGCATCTCGAGCTTCGCCCATCCATGAGCTGTGCAACTTGTACGTAAAGCCGCTGGTCGCGCTCACCAACGAGCAGACGGCTCCTCTCGCCTTTGATGCTTGGTCCGAAGATCTGGCGAAACACTTCAAAGTATCGAAAATCGCAGAGGCTTCGTACAGCGAAGTATACCGATTGTCGTTGCTCAACAAGCATCCAGATCTGACTTCGGCAGACGAGTCGGTACTTAAATTGATCGCGATCAAGCCGCCTCAGCACGCGACGGACAAAAAGAAAAGCAAAGCGCAGCAGAAACGGGAGGAAGATATGAGCTCAGTCGAAGACGTTGCGTCGGAAGTGCGGTTGCTCAAACGAATGACGGAGATACCCGGCTTCACCAACTATCGCGCCCTTCACGTCTTGCAAGGACGACCTTCGAAGGCATTCACGCAAGCGTGGAAGGAATGGAACAAAGGACGGCCGAAGGGCCACAAAAGCGAGTTCCCTGACCCGAGCCGCAAAGCTAGCTACGAAGAGAGCCAGCTTTGGGCGGTGGTGGAGATGCAAGATGCTGGCACGGATGTTGAACGTCTGATCGAGGACGAAGCCAAACAAGGCCAAGGGGCCGAGAAAGGCGGCGTCTGCATCAACAGCATATGGGCAGCCTGGGACATTTTCTGGCAAACCGTGCTAGCGGTTGCAAAGGGCGAGAGTGAAGCCAGATTCGAACATCGCGACCTGCACCTGGGCAACATCTGCGTGAGGCGGAGAAACGGGGAAGATGTGGTTGGGCTGTCGGCCGATGCGCCGAAACGAAAGCTGCGATTCACAAATTTGGAGGCCACGATCATCGACTATACGCTCTCGCGAGCAGACATGGCACCGCCAGGGCAGAGCGCGCCTCGAAGCCGGTCTTTGCGATCGTCGTCTTCGAGAGCATCCTTGAGTTCGTCGACAAATTCGTCGATCGACGCTGGCGTCGCGTATAACCCACTGCAGAAACAGCCCAAAATATTCGAAGGCGATGCGGACGTAGATTACCAGTACGAGATCTACAGGTATATGCGGTCCATTGTCAGTTCTGGCGCGCTTGAGGACAGCGAGCCATGGTCGACGTTCCAGCCCCGGACAAATCTGCTGTGGCTACACTTTGTGCTGTTCAAATTATGCGAAACGCTGCAGTGGCCCTCCCAGACAATGAAAAAGTCGAAAGACAAACTGTACAAGAGGGCCCTTGAGCTCGAAGATATCCTTGTTCAGGTTGATCAGTTGCTCGACGCAGAGAGATTGCTGGGCGACAAAGAGCGCGTTTTGAACTCGGCGGCAGAGCTTGTTGCTATTGCACTGGAGCAGGCGTGGCTGTGTCATGACGATGTATATTACTAGACATAGAGTGCATTGGAATCTTGGACATGAGGTTGCCATGTTCGTAAACATCCTTACCCGCGTCCACACAAAGAACCAAGATGCTGTCAAGTTCATGAGAGCAAGGCGCAGAGGCTCAAGGCCTGCAATTCGGACTTAAACTTCAAACCGCTTCCGGGCAGCACGATGAACGAGCCATTCAGTTTCACTCATGCTGCCGCGCCATTGATCCTGATGGTTTGTCCACTCAGCCACTTCGTACCATCGCTTGCGAGCATGGCAACAAAGTCAGCAATGTCATTTGGATCACCGATCTTGCCGAACGGGTTGAGACTTTTGATGTGGTTGAGCACGGCCTCGGGCTTGTCCTTGAGAAAAAGGTCGGTCGCCGTCGGTCCGGGCGCGAAGGCGTTTACCGTTATGCCTTTGCTGGCGAGGTCTTTGGCGAGAACGCGCACGGTTTGCTCGATTGCGCCTTTGGAAGCCATGTACGGAAGGTAGCCCGGAGTAAAGTTGGTGGCTGCCGTCAGTGTCGTGGAGACGAACAGGATTTTGGATCCTGCACGCATGTGCGGAACGGCTTTCTGACGACCGGTCAGTGATTTCCTTATGTCGTCCCAAAGACTGTGCAAGGTACCTGAGCGAGGAAGATGGGCCCCTTCGTGTTTACGTCCATCACTCGCTGGTAGCTCTCCTCTGTCAAGTGCTCCAAATCGATCATGGGCATCGTTCCCGCGTTGGGAATCAAGACGTCGATCTGTTTAAATTTCTCAACCGTAGCTTTCACAAGCCTTTCGAGGTCCGAAACTTTTGACGCATCGCCTTGAACGGCCAATACCTTGTCTGCTCCTAGCTCCTGGACGAGCTTCTCTGCCGCTGCGGAGTCAGCGCTGTAGCTGACGACCACAGCGGCACCCTCTTTGACAAACTTGGCGGCGATGGCTGCGCCAATGCCCTTCGTGCCGCCGGTTATGAGCGCAACCTTTCCTGCGAGAGACATGTTTCGTGGTGTGAGCAGATATGTTACACTGTGTCCGAGTGTGCAAGCGTGGTCTTAAGGGAAACGAGAAAAAGCTACGCACGTAATTCTTTGAAAACGTTCCAAAGCCTTCGCTGTCTGTTCTGTTCATTTAAAGCGTTCTGCCTCGTGTTTGAACCGGAATTTATCAGTTCGTTGAACTTATGTCCTGGACGGACATTACACATCGTACAACGTCACCATAATTCGCGCGTGCGGAAGCAGCCCGCTGGCATTGAATCGCATCAGCGAAGGAGATCGAAGAGCCTCTCTCAAGTGAGCAGCTTTGCCTCCCCGGGCTTTTTTGTCATCAGAGCCTTGGAGCGGACGAGGTCGGTCCCTCCGTCGGCATTTTGCCAGTCTTAACCCCGAATCCGAAGTTCGGCAGGCAGTTCGAATGTACGCCTCGACACGCCACATGACTTCGAGGAATCATACGCATGTCGATTGGATTGACTACGGTAAGAAGAGATAGGATAGCGTGTAAGATATCATACTCAAAAAGAAAAAAAAAAAGGAAAAAGCGATAGCGACCCTTGTTCAGGTACCCGACGCATTTGGATGCTGTTGACAGCACCTTGATCTTACGCCAGCTGCCACTCGACCCAATCCACGACTGTGACGCCTTCATGCTTGAGTTGGTTCTCAACATCCCTCTCAATCTCAAGCGCTGTCCTAGTCTTTGTGTCGTACGTCGAATGCGCGCCGGAAAGCAAGGTGACGTTGAACCCAGCCCGTCGTGCTCCCCTGCATGTCTCGAGCACGCAAAACTCGCTTTGAATGCCAAAGGCTACGATATTCTTGACTCCCTTGGTCCTCAGCTCTGCGGCAAGTCCGGGGTTCGACTCAAACGTGTCACCTGACCATGCATTATCAATCACAGATGAAATGGCTCATGATGAAGACGGTCATGTCGTACTTGTGGTTTTGGAGACAAGTTGCTCGCAAGCGTTCGTTGCCGACGGAGGGAATACCAACTCCCACGGCTTGGTTCCTTTGTTCAAGAGACCCTTGTCCGGACTTTCCTCGTGTTGAACAAAGGCGAGCGTGATCGATGGGATCTTGTCCTTTTCCACGGCGTCTCTGATGACACTCCGACTGTTTTTGAGGAGTGTCGCTGCTGCGTCGCGGATCCGTTGTGCGTCGGGGATTTCGGTGTCGGCGCAGCCCGCCAGATCATTCTGAATGTCAATCACAAAAAGCGCCGTCTCTGTCATTCTGGCGGATCGTTTCTAACTTAGCAAACGAGACGCTGACGGATCGGTAGGTTCGAAGTCGGCAAAGAGAACGTTGCAACGCCTCGTATTCTCCCCACCCAGTCTACGTCAAAATGCTTTGCGCAACGTGTTGATCCCGGCTTGCTCTCCCCAAGGTACTTTCTAGGAGCCTACAATCGCGTTGGGGGAATGGAGCGTGCTTCATGGTGGACGTATCGACCCATGAGATTTTCTTCTTCGCTTATTTATTTGTTTATTTTCAAACGGAAACTCAATTTAGTAAAAATTAGTACTCATTGCATTACACAGAGAGCAAAAAGAAAGGAAACGGGCGCTGCTCCAGGAATTCGCTCGCCAACTGCCTCGGGGCAGTGTATGTCGTTCCGCGTATTTTACCAGCTTCTTGGCCAAGCTTTTCCTTTCTGCTGACACTCTGCGGGCGATCCAGCATGATAGTACAAGTACTGCTGCTGTGAGCTTCCATGACGGTGGCCTGCAGCGCTAGAACGGCTGGGGAGGACAACTATTCGCTGATAAGGTCATGGGGTTTGGTGGTGCGGCCCCAGCCTCTTCTGCGTATACTATACCGAGACTTGTGCTTATACGCGTATTGTGTCCTCATCTTGCTAGGATCAGCTCCCAACCGGCTTGGCCGTTCCAGGCCATTGGACGTTGGTTCAGTTCTGCAGCCTCGCAATTCGCGCCCACCGCACTAGCTAGAACGCCTAGCAGGCTGAGCCTGAACTATCACGATGTATATGTACAACGTATACATATATATATGTTTGTGTGAGTATGTGTATATGAAAGACTCGATGCAAAATATTGGATCAACTTCATCCCAATAACGTCTTCTCGTCAAGGTCTCGCTTCAACACCATTCAACACCCTCACCTTTTAACGTTTCGGTCGAAAGTCTTCTTCATTGCAACAATCCTTATTGCTGTCCTGCCCTCCCTCCTCTCTCAAGAAGGACACCCGTAGACTCAAAAAAAGAACATCCATCATCAACATCGTCATGAGCTACCCAGCTAAAAATGCGGACTCTCTCATGGATGCCTACAGCAAGGAAAAAGAAATTGAGGCCGCAGTGCCTTCAAGTCCGATCCCCGCCGACTACGACATCACCCAAGTGCAAGCGTACGACTTAAAGCGGACAAAAGCAGACCTGATTTACAAGGGAGCCTACGATCTTCGCATCCACGGCACAGAAAGGACCGTATGGAGCGTCCAGATCCACATGAACTCGCTCGAGGTCTTTCGTGCAGACGGCCTTCAAATCGGTACAGCGATGTTGAAGTGCTGGTCCGGCAATGTACCGGTTGCGATGCACGACACGAGCTTGGTACCAGAGTTCACCATGACGGGCAAGGGAAATGGCTTCAAAGGCTTCATGGGCGAGCGCAAGAGCTTCGAGGTGCGCGGCGTGAGACTGACCTGGCAACGCGCCGCCAAAGTGAAGTCCAAATTTGAACTGGTCGATGAGTCCGGCCTTGCAATCGCCTGGATCGGCGCGACGAGCTGGAAGGGCCGTTTCCAGCTGCGTATCCTGAAGGCAGGTATGGACCCGGAGATCGTGGAGACGTGCGTGGTGACGGCGTTGGCCGTAGCCGAGCAGGAAAAGCGATTAGTGTGGGCCGTATCGACAAGTTCTGGCGTGGCCACAGTCGCCGTGACATCTGGTGCTGTCTGAGCCATTCAGAGTGGTCCTATCTCTTCTTCGCCATCTGTATTTCTCCGCGTTTCATTTTGTTGATAGATCCTGCACCAGACTGTCTTGCAGAGCATTGATTTTGGTTAGTAACTGCCAATGTTTTAGAACGACAAAGAATAAACTTTTAAGAGGCCCAATTCAAACACGGTTGGGCACTTTTCCTTTCGCCTCACGGGGTTTTAGGGTTGAAATGCACAGTGCCTCTGTGATGATAAGGCGTCGGTCTTAACTTAATGTGGTTGCTATGGTGTCAGTTCACGACAGCTAAGATCTAGTTTCGCCATGCAATGTCATGCCATGCTGATCGGAGACAAGACTGTCTCGATCAGATTGACGCTACCCATGTAGGGGAATGACGGGATGTTGCCGGACATGTCCAAAAGTTTCATCACTTGTTCATCCCCTTTGCACCATCTAATCCATGCATGTCATGGGCGATTGGAGCGTTGTCAGGATTCGTCTCGCGGGCGAGAATGGGTATCATGAACCGTCAATGGCCTCGATCATCTCAGGTCCTTCTTCGTCAAGGACGGACAAACGACTTCTCACGAGTGAAGCCGAGCGTAGGCTTCTCTATGTCATTTGATGCGAGGCCATTTGTACAGGCCGCTTGCAGCAAGATCAGGACCGGAAAAGCGCCAACAGCAACTGTGAAGCTGGGCTTTCGTAGGCGACAAATGTCCAGCCGGCTCGTCCTTTCGTAGGGTCCTTGAATCGACTAGCGAGTTTGTCTTGCCAAGCCGAAGACCATGGCTCAACCTGGTTACGCATGCGAATCGGTTCGAGTATGGGCAACGCTTGGCAGAACGAGAGTCAGCACCCTCTCATCTCGGAGGGATTAAGGATTGTGGGGTCAAGAGATTGGGGCAAGCGTAGCCTCCGCTATCGCAGGCCGGAGGAAAAGGTGGTGGTGATCAACAAGCACTTTATGCCTCGCTCGCAGGGTGCGCACGATGAAAGCGATCCAGCTACCGGCTCGGCGGGAAACATGCGCTCGGCAGCCGGGCAGCCAGATAAACGCGCAAAGGTAGTGCGAAACACGGAAAGACGCTTTGCCTTGGGTGGTGGGCGGTGAAGTTGTGCTGTCCGCTGTCCGGCATTGGCTGCGGGAAGGCGGGCAATAATGAAATGGATCGAAAACGTTTGGATGCTGACAAGATGAACACGTTGCCCTCCAGCGGCGCGACCGTGTTTCGCCGACTCCACCATCGGTGTTGCAGAGGCCGGTTGCGCGTACAGGGCACATCAAACACGGTGACGTAGGACCGGTCTTCGCAAGGACGCGCGTGGGCTGCAACGGGCGGAGCAGCATCGAGGACTGGCCCCGAGGCCAGCAAGTACGTGCGGAGCAGCATACGGGCGCGGCGACTGCTGTAAGACAGAGTCGCTCGTAATCTATTTTTTCCTCTCCGCCGGCCTTCCTTCAAACCAGTGCTCGTGACAGACTGAAGCCGGGTCAGCCAAGCCCTGCAGCCTGAGCTAAATCGGGGCCGCGTGTGTGTGTCTCTCCTATCGAGGCGGAGAGAGCAACAGACGAGAGCTCCGCGCAGGGAGCATGCGCAGATCTGCCGCTGCGACAAGGGCAGCCCAGTTGCCCATCCATCAGGCTTTGGCTTTGCGTGGCGCGCATCGAGGCTGCCAGCGAGGCCTAAAACAAGCCCAAAAATTCGAAACCGAGATTCCCTCCCGTTCCCTTCTCGACGAACTTGCCCATGACCCGCTGAACGGAGCGCGACGGCAGCGGGCTCAACCTCGACTCCTTTCGCAACGGAACCTGGCTTCGGCGCGAACAGCGAGCGTCTTGCCTGGGCCCTCGGTGTGTTTGCCTTCTTCACCGGCATCTTCGTCGTGGAAATGCACCGTCTCCTTTGCCATCGCCCACCTTTGGCTTGCGGAGTGGAGAAGCGCCCTTGTGCGATTTGCCGTGATGACACGTGCATAGATACAGCCCTTGGTCTGGGGAGAGACGAACCAGTCCGTCCTTTGATCGCGAGGTGGGCTCTTGCAGGGGCATCGTGGACGAATGCAGTGTCACGGAGTACAGAGCAAGTATTGCACGTCGATGCACGTCCGCTGGGGTGGGAAAGGTGAGTGGTGGGGGAAAGCTTAGATGAGTGAGGCTACGCGCAACTGTCAACGCCGTGGCCCGGCTTCTATCCGGACTTTCCAGACCGCCATGTATGCGGGCCCCGTTCTACTGCTGGCTGCATCGCCGATGTTTATTTATGTCGGCTTCTGATGGGTGCGAGGGAGAAGGCAAGGCCGTCAGCATGTGCTGCAACCCAATTTCAAGCTTATGCCTAGTGACGGGAGTTCAGCCAGAGAGTGCGGTGCAGAGACAGGCAAAGCCGGAGCCACGCCATGGATGACGACGATGAGTATGATGGCGGAGTCGTAAGGGACTGTGCTCGCACAGCAGGCATTCGGCACGGGCTGGAGGAATAACAGAGCACAGTGGCAGGCAGATGGCAAAGTCGAAGAGTGGAGAGGCGGGAAAAAGGCATGGATGGGGGTGATGACGAGGACGACAGCATTTCCGGGGGGGCGTTTGTTGGTTGTTTTTCCTTGTGCGCGGAGCAGCAGCAGCAGCAGCAGCAGCAGGAATAGAGTAAGTAGTACTGCCGGCCCGCAAGCAGGGCTTTTGTCCCACGCGTGGACACATTCCATACACGCAAAACCAAACGTTTCGGCGATGAGCTGGGGCATGAGAAAGCTCCGCGACGTCCCCGTTCAGCTCAGGTGCGAAAAGTTTGGGAGCGTGTTGTGGAGATTGAGATACAACGGCCAACGGGGAACCTTCTCCAGGACACACAGTGAATGACGCGGATGAAGTCGTTCAGAGCTGGGCCGGACACGACGAGCACGAAGTCATCGCATTGTTCTGGTGGCCAGCAGCTGTGCAGCGTTCCCCATTCAGACCGTTCAGGTTACGCAGTCCGTGACGAAATTGCAGCGACGACGCCGAGTGGGCCGCGTGCTGAGGCAGGCCAGAGTCGGGCGTGGCGCTGGGCCCAAAAGAGAGTTTTATTCTAAAATCAGCGTCGACCATGCACCGCCCAACCTTCTTCCACAGTTCTGCGATGGTGCCATGGCGGCCATGGGGCCCATGGGATGGCCGTCTAGCGTGCGCCTTTGCCGCTTCGCCAGCTTTGCTAGCGTGTTGTGAGAGGCTCCAGCCGGATGCTGAACACGCACACAGCATCGGGCACTGCCCACAGCACTGGTGCTTGTAGCGCGACCGTGGTTGGTCCTTCGCCTGCAATCAAAATCCCTCCCTCCCGTTCGCCGCGCCCGTTCTGCTCGAGAAACTTATCTTCGTCTTGTCCGCCGAGAAACGTCGCCTTTCTCTGCAACACGCTCACCTTCGTCGAGAGCACGATCCCCTGTGCTGCCCATTCTCTCTCTGCTCGTTCCCTTGTCTACATCAAACACCACCCGCCTGGCCTTTAGACCAAGACCATCTTGCTCTGCCGGGCTGGAAGTCGGCGTCCTAGCCTGGAACAGCGAGCCACCAGCACGGTGTACGCGGGTCAATGCCAAGTCTGCGCCATAGTCCGCCCAAGCCTTCCCTAGTATACGCTGGCCTTACACATTAACAACACCACGCAATCCGCACCCCCTAACCGCAATCCTCTGTTCAAGGGGCTTTTTTTTTCTGTCGAGCTTTTTTTTTTTTTTGTTTGACTCTCTCTGTTTGCCAGTCTGTCTTCTTTCGCGGCAGTCGCCTTGACCACTGCGTCAAACCGTGCTTTTCACGGGCCCTCTCCCTCTTATCAGTCCCTCCCTCCCTCCACGCCCGCTCCGTTCTCATCCACGATCGCTCCTCAGTGGCCGCGAACGTCCGCCGTCCGTCCGCCGTCTTCAGCCTGAAGTGTACAGCGCCGTGCCCAGCGCGCGCCCTCACACGAGATGCTCACTTTCAAGCGAGCCGTCGTTCTCGCGGCCGTCGCGCTGAGCCTCCTTTTCCTCATGCGAAGCTTCCATCGCGAGGAGGAGCCCAACGCGGACCTGCTCCTTCCACATCCAGTGCGCATGAACACGCACCTGGAAGACAGCTTCCCTCGGGAGAAGCCTGCCGAGGCCGATGCCGCCGCGTCCAAGGAAAGCGCGATTCTGCAGGATTCACCGCCGCCTCCGCCTCGGAAGCCGAAGCCCGCACAGATCCCGCTTGAGGACCTGCGCAGCCGCCCGCTACGGCAGCAGCTCGAGTATCTCTTTCCCTATGACCCGACGTCCAAATTCCCAGCCTACATCTGGCAGACGTGGAAGACCAGCCCGACCTCGCAGGACTTCGACCAGGCCTTCCGTGAACCGGAGGCGAGCTGGACCCAGCTTCACCCTACCTTCGTCCATGAGGTCATCACCGACAACGTTGCCGTCCATCTTCTGCGCCATCTGTACGCCTCCGTTCCAGAGGTGCTGGACGCGTACCAGGCTCTGCCGCTCGCCGTTCAAAAGGCCGACTTCTTCAGGTATCTGATCCTGTTGGCTCGAGGAGGAATCTACTCGGATATCGACACGGCCGCTCTCAAGCCGGCCATGGACTGGGTGCCCTCCGAGGTGCCCCGGTCGTCCTATGGCATGGTCATTGGCATCGAGGCTGACCCGGATCGCCCGGACTGGTCGGACTGGTACTCGCGCCGCATACAGTTCTGCCAGTGGACCATACAGTCTAAGCCCGGCCATCCGATCCTAACCGACATCGTCGCCAACATCACCCAGGAAACGCTCTTGCGTAAGCGCGAGGGTCGCCTCTCCGACCGTCACGAAGACATTGTTGAGTTCACGGGCCCCGCCCTGTGGACCGATACAATCTTCCGCTTCTTTAACGACCCTGACTACTTCGACATGTCCACCAGCAAGGGCAATATCACCTGGGAGCATTTTACGGGCATGACCTCAGCCAAAAAGGTTGGCGATGTTGTCGTCCTCCCCATCACGAGCTTCTCGCCGGGCATCAAGACCATGGGAGCCGGCGAGGACGACGATCCCATGGCTTTTGTGAAGCATGGCTTCGAAGGTATGTGCCATTCATTTCTCCTTCAAACCGCAAATATCTCTCTGCGTCCTTTCGATACCTTTGGTTTATTTTGCTAATCAATCTGTGCAGGCACCTGGAAACCTGAGCATCTCCGTCACATTGGAGAAACCGATGGTTGACGGCGTGTTTTTTCTCCCGCCACGATAATGATTTCTTTTGATTTTCATAAAAATCCTTGTCTTAAACGGCATTGAGGGATTCATAAAATTTTCCGAAGAATGCGTTTCACATCCTCAAACGCACTGCGGACTTTCATCTCGGAACTGTGCGAAACCACACGGAACGCACGACACACTGAGCAGCAAAATTCGCGAGCTGAATCACGGGGATACCCTAACGGCCGAATATCTTTTCGTCACGAAACGTGGGACCCATATCTGAATTTTTGACGCACACTGCGACGTTCTCATCTTTGAATCTCCCTAGAGGACGGGCGTGAACACATCTGTGACAACGTCCTATCTTGACACATCTAGATTTAATTTGCTGACATTTTTCTGGTGATTGGGCAAGCATAGAGGAACATGGCGTTATGATCGGTGACTTCATTTGTTGCGGTTGTATGGCGCCCAGGTGAAATCATCTCAAAACTTGAGGTCGCACGTGTTTGTCGGGTCTACATCTTATGATGGAGAATGCGATGTCCGAGCCAAAAAAAAAAAATATTGGCTGAAGCTGGCAATGCTTGCATTTTCTGAAAGAGTGTTTGCCTGCGATCGCCGTCGCGACTTCATCCGCTTTCCTGTTCTCATTTTTTTTTTCTTGACTGTTTACAACTGGGAGGCATTAAACGTTCAAGTGCTGAACTGCGTCCGGGTTTTTCAATCCTGTATACTTGTGAGACTCATCATTTGATGGAATGGAGCATTGGGACACCAAAATTGCTTTGTTATCTCTGCCAGCGCATCATCGGCCCTGGCTTTGGGATTTTGATTGCATATCCTTTATTTTCCAGCCACCGCTTTCGTTCACACAAAGTAGAATCTCACACGGACGGAACGGCATAGGCTTCACTCTATCTACTGTATCTTTGAGTATCCGTACAACAAGCTCAAGTTCGTTCGATTTTTTCATTTTTTTTATCAACCTCGGACTGGGCTACGTTTAGGAGGGAAAGAAATGTTGTACATATCCGCATCCAATTTTATTCCTTCGAGAATAAACGGCCTGGTAGAGGATATGCAACTTCTGGTTCCAATGCGTCCCGCTTTTGTTTTCACCATTCCCTACTGAGAATGCGCTTTCTGCGCTCCTTTTGTCTTCATGTTGGTTCCTCTTCGCCGTCGCGATGCTTATGCTTGAAGTAGCACGGCTTTCTATGGTTCCCTCAACGATGTGCTTGCACGTGCGGAGCCTTCTCTTCCACCGTCTAAGTTAATGAATATCATTCTGCTTTTCCATCCTATCTTTCATCTGAAACCCCCCTGCGTCTCCCCTTCGCGCCAGGCCAAGGAGACCCAGCATGAATGAGAGGACGAATGTGTACCACTGTTTCTCTTCTGTGTGATCTGTCCAAAGACGACTACTTTCTCTCACACACAAGCGATTCGTACGTCAGCAACGCGACACGTCGCCCGTTGCTCGCCTGCTGCATTTTGCCTCCACGATAAGCTCACGTGCTTTTCACCTGGGGCGTCTTCGGATCACACCCATCAACCGGTGGCTTCTGATGACGCAGGACGATTCCGATCGTCAATGGGGGTTGGTCCTGTCGCGGCGATCCAAAGGCATGGCCTGTGGGAGTGACGGGCTGCCTGCCGATCATGATTTAGGCTTGGCGATGGTGGCTCCCGCACGCGAAGGCTGTTCCTGGGTTCTTGCGTGGGATTGTTCTCGCTAACAAAAAGGCTGGGAAGCGACGACGAGCGGCCGTCATGACGTGCGGCAATCATCCTTCGCTTGCGGGCCAAAAGGGCCGCCGGTTACAAGAGGCTATTCGTTTCTCTGTGACGCCGTGGGTTCGGTAAGGGACTGAGCGTGTGCAACCGCTTATGCTACCTTTGGGTCTGTGGAGCTTCAGAAGCTATCACAGTGATAGCTGGCTGTTTGAAAAGGCCCTCCACACCGACAATTGGGCGGTCCAAGGAACCATGCGTGAATGCGGCCAGGCGTAGACCAGGTAAGGAACCCGACGTGCAACCGTGGTAGACGAAGAACTGGACCACGAGACCGCCTTGTTCTTCAGCGTGAACTTTGTGAGGGCGGTGCGGAATCGCGTCGTCTTCGATAAAGCAGTACGTTCTTTTATCCGCTTCGGATGGCCGATCTATCTGGTGTTGACCATTCTGCCAACCGCCGAGTCGCCGTACAGAGGCGTAATCTTAAGTAGAAAAATACGATGACGAGAGGAGATACTTAAAAAGGCACGTCAAACGATCAGGCTGCAGACGAGGAATGGTCATGAAGCAAGGCAAAATATATTGCTCATGGCAGTCCGCACACGGCTTCAACTAGGGAAGTTCCAAATCACGGTCATGCCCGCTCGACGCCGTGCATTCAGCGATCGCGATCTGCGAAATTTGCCAGGAGCCCTGTGCAAGAGACATACACACAACCATACAAGTATAAATGTCACCGGAATGCCCTGAAATCTACAGCATGTCGACGGCCAAGAAAGCCGAGTGACGCCCGGCGATGCGAAGTCCGTGGAAAGCATGGAAGCCGAAAGGTCGCCCCACCACACAGTCGCACGCTTGATAAAGTCATGGCCAGGCACTGGATGCAAACTTCAGATGGCGAGCGTGTAGGAGAGCAAAAGGGCCGACTCTCCATTGCCTTGGAAGAAGATCGTGCCCACTTGCAGAGGCTTTCGGCATGAGTACCCCAGCCAAGCAGGTTACAGCCGCGAGGCCGTACGCGTGGCCGCACGACCTGTCGCTCGGAAAGGCCACCACGGCTTTGGTCGTGATCGATATGCAACGAGACTGTACCAGACCCCCTTTCCTTCCCTTCCTCCTCCCCTTCCAACACAACCACCACCACCACCCCCGCATCCTCCTCTTCTTCGTTCTCGCAGGGCTCACCCAACGTTCCGGTCTTCGCTGACGTTTGCCCCGCGGGCTTGACCCAGTCTGCGCCCCGGACGGATACTTCGCCGCGCTGGGCTACGACGTCGCGCCCATCCGCGCCGTGATCCCGAGGCTGCGTGCGCTGCTGTGCGCGTGGCGCCGCGCGGGTTGGCGCGTGTATCACACGCGCGAGGGCCACCGGCCCGACCTGTCGACGCTGCCGCAGCGCGAGGCGTTCCGGAGCCGGGTCGGCGGCGCGGAGATCGGGGCGGAGGGCCCGCTGGGACGCTTTCTTGTCAGAGGCGAGCCTGGTCACGACATCGTCTCCGAGCTGTATCCCGTCGCAGGCGAGGCGGTCATAGACAAGCCGATGCGGAGCGCGTTCAGTTGGACGGACTTTGACCTGTTGCTGAGGAACGCCGGCGTGAGGAATCTGGTGGTGAGTTCGCTCTTTGCCCCGAGGGTTGGGCGGCTGCCTAGGCACGGTTTAAGGCAGCAGAGGCTAACAAGCAGGCATATCTGTGGGGTCACAACGGATGTGTGCGTGCTGAGTACGGTAAAGGATGCCGTCGAGCGTGGCTATGATGTGTTGCTACTCGAGGACGGGTGCGCGGCCGCGAGAGGAGATATAAATGACGCAGTCATGCACAGCGTGCAGCTGGAAGGGGGTATAGCAGGCTGCGTGGCCAAAATCGATGACGTGCTTCAAGTGTTAGCACAAGCCTAGAAGAGTTCAACAACAGAAACGATGATTTGTCAAAGATAAATTGCTTCAATTGTGATTTGCCTTGCTACTCTAGCCCCATGGCAAACTGTGCTGAACTACCGGTGGTAGAAGACAACAAAACCCAAAAACGCCAATGTGACACCTGTTGTCTTCGTAGAATTACCTATGCTCAATGCCAACCTCAGTTTCCTCGAGAATCGTCGTCACGACGACGGGGACTGAAAATGACTACAAACATATAGACGAATACATCGTGACTATCCTGCACTGCAATCGCAGCACCATCCCTCCGGAAAGTTTTAGTTCTGTCCTGGCTTGAGGATGGGGAACACGGCTGCTAGCAAGTGGAGGGAAAGCGTTACGCGACAGCGCTTAACCACCGAAGCCGTACAGGGTGCGACCCTGGCGCTTCAGGGCGTAGACAACGTCCAGGGAGGTGACAGTCTTGCGCTTCGCATGCTCAGTATAGGTGACAGCGTCACGGATAACCGACTCGAGGAAGGACTTGAGAACACCGCGTGTCTCTTCATAGATCACTGTTGGTATTGAGGGTCAGCGACGACGTTCATACAAGCAAGAGCTAAGGAGGAAGCCCGACGTACTGGCAGAGATACGCTTGACACCGCCACGGCGAGCGAGACGACGGATGGCAGGCTTGGTGATGCCCTGGATGTTGTCGCGCAAGATCTTGCGGTGGCGTTTAGCACCACCCTTGCCGAGGCCTTTACCGCCTTTGCCGCCTGAGAAGGAAAAAATGTTAGCAGAGTACAGCAACAGGGAAATCCGACAAATGGTCTCTTGACGGAACTTGGAAGAGGGCTTTGTGCAAGATTTCTTTTTTTTTTTGTCGCAGCAGGAGTGACTGCAGGCACAACGCGGGTGCGTATGCGGGTGGCAAGGCTGATTGGAACCCCGACGATACGCGTCGCAAAACAACCCGGCCGGAGTCACGACACCTGTAGACGCAACACAACAAAAAGGGGCGACGGTGACAACCACATGCGACAAACTGACAAACGCTGTATTGCAGCGTGGAATAAAGGGAGTACTTACGTCCAGACATTTTGTATTGGATGGAGAAGGGTGAAAGTGATGGCTGACGCGGGGAAAAGTAGCGTGAAATACGCGATGAAATGGAGCTTGCAGTGGAAAATGGGCAGAAGCGGAAGAAAAAAGTGGTTGAAGAGTTGCAGGTTTGGAGGGCGCGGGCGAGACTCTTATTTCGAGCGGGCGAGGACGGCGGGCAGGCAGGGAGGAATGAACAGGCAGCGCAGCGCAGCGGCCGTTTGGAACGAGTGGGCGAAAGCGACAGAAAAAGCCGCTAGCGTGAATCAAAGGCAAGACGGGAAAACAACAGCAGTCGACTTTCGACCTGCTGGAAAGCAGCAACTTCGAATGCTGATTGTGCACAGCCGCGCTAAACCCGATCGGGCCATCCTTTATTTCGGGCATCTTGTGCCACAGTCACGTGCTTCGCCTTGCGCCAGCCAAACACGGTTAGAACGATCCGCGCCCGCAAACCAGTGCGGAGGAGCGAGTCACTTGTACGGACGGCAACAGCCATTTGTGCCTTGTTTTTGCCTGGGGCATTCCCGTTGCAGAGCATCCGCCGTCGCGTCGTCGCTTCCCCTTCGCGAGGCGGCAGCAGAGCCACGTGAGTCATGCGCGCGACTTGGTCATGTGCGCTTTCGACAGTACGTCAACACAAAGGCTAGGAAGGCGCGAAGTGCGGGCGGTTGCGACCCTCGCGTTCGAATGCTCCTCGACTCTTTCCTGGTTGTGATTTCAGTCCAGCCGGCTGCACCTCCAGTTCCCACCGTCGCCTGAACATGATCGAGCACCCGGCATCTTGTTACGTGCAGTTGAGGTTCATCCTGACAACCCGCCTCGGACTCGACATCCTCGTGTTCATCTCTCTTGCGTTTTATCTGCCGTCGCCTCGACTTCATTTCGTCACTTGCGTTACTCCTGCCGTTACTCCCGATTGGACAACACCTGCTCGAAGAATTTGTATCGGCAGTCCCATTGTCGCGAGCCGAATGCGGGCGGGCTGAGGACACCGTTACGAACAAAGACAAACATCGGTCGTGACGTCTCTGCGTTTACACGAGCCTACTGTGTCGAAGTACGAGCGGACTCTCACAATTCTTTCGCTACATTGCCAAAGCATGCTAAACGTGCCACTGAAGCCTCGATAGGTCAATCATCACACAAAATTTCTGTCTTTGATTCATTGGGAAGCGAGCTTGCCTTGCTTTAACCTACAGTGCGCGTTCACGTATGAAGGCTGCTCGTCATTTTGGGGGGCCAAAAGGTGGGAACTCTGCAAGTGCCTTTTCCAATACTTCATTCAATTTCTTTTCAGCTGCCGCAAATTCAGGGTCCTCAGCCATTTTCTTCTCGTAGCTCTCGTTTGTCGACAGCGCCGGATATGGCGTGTCAACGCCTCGCTTGACAGCCGGACGAGCCCAGATTCGCTGCTGCCATCTATGCACGTTTGGCCACCTCTCAAGGGGGCCCCAGCCCACGAAGCAGCTGTTGTTCACGTACGGAAAACAGCCTATGTCAGCGTAAGAGAACTTGCCCCTGCCAGTACCAACAAGATAGTCTCGTCCTTCTAGGGCCTTGTCGAGGACATCCAAGACTTTCAGGCCCTCACGGTGAAACAGTTGCAGCGGAAAACTGTGTTTCTCGGGGAAAAACCTGAAGAAGCGGATGCTGTTTCCGCCAGTAGGCGACATGTCACCCTGCATGAAGTGGATCCATTGCTCTGCTTTCGCAACCTCTGCTGGCTCCGTAAACGAGAATTTGTGTTCTGGATCGTGTTCTCGGACAAGATACTGCAGAATAGCTGTGACAAGCTCGTGAGCACGTATGTCGGGCCTCGGCCACCGAGAAGAGAATGCTACATACCGCCGCTCTCACATACACTAACACCCCCGTTGTCGTGATCAACAATGACTGGGATCTTGCCGCTGGGATTCAGGGCGAGGTACCAAGGCTGTTTCTGAACGCCCTTTGGTAACGCAATGGCCTGGACTGAATAGTCCTTTCCGTACGCTTCCTTAAGCTCTTCTAGCAAGATTGATGCCTTGAAGCCTGCAGTTTGCTTAGTGAACTGAATCGAAATGATGCTTGAGTATGGCGAAATTATATGCACTGTTCATACCGTTGGGAGTTCCCCAGGTCAGCAACTCAATCCCTTTGTCAGCCTTGAGCCCAGTTGACAGAGGCAGCTGCACGGCGAGTGGATGGTGAGCCATTCGTGTGGAATGAGACGTAACAGTAGATCTATAGTTGCTTGACTGAAGAATTGTTGAAAAGCTTTCCACTCTGAAATCCACGCACAGTTGTGTCGAGGTATTTATTTCTGTTCGCAACATCGAGGAATGGGTCGCATTCACAATTAGCAGATGTGGCCAAGGCCTGAGGACAACTTGCCTGCCAATCACAGGGTGCAAACCTCGGATCCGAATTACCAGAGCTTCTGGCTGCCTGAAACGATCGGCTTGCTAGAACTACAGATATGCGAGGAACCCGGGAGACGCCTTCGCAAACTTCAGCCTCGCCGGCACGATAACGAGGAGGCTTGACTGTATTTGTAATCTGAATGAGCCTTCCTGGGCGGTCTATGGCTGGACTGGAGCCTTCTTATTAATGACTAACGTCTCTTCACGACTGCTTGTTTCTCACACCGCTTCAGAATGGCTACTGTAGTACTTCGTCAAAAACCCTTGTCTGCAGTGCTGGGATTAGGGAACAGCCGCGCCTAGGATGTGAAATTCAGAGCCTCGACTGTACCCCATCATTTCCTGTAAACACTACTCTGTCAAAGTACCGACTCACCCAGCCACATTACAATCCGGCAAGTTGGCAGCTTATGCGAAGCGCTCCCCCCCTGCCCTACCGACTTTGCCTGGTCCTCCAGGGCGGTCGTAGCTTGTTCTTAACAAGGGTAGATAAAAGCACATAATACGACAGGCCAAGACGTGAGATACATCACAGAGACATTTTTTTTCTGAGCGTACAATGTGTGTGACTGGCGTCGAGGCTGACAATGAGCTTCTTAGAACTGAGTTACCTGCATTCTTCTAAGGCCTGGAGCTTGAGAACAGCATATATCAATGAGAACCAAGAATAACAGCATCAATCCTAGGACAAACAGCGTGTTGATATGATCGTTTATTCATCCTTATCAAATTGCCAAAACTTGGTCTCTACACTTTCGTGTCAGGCGTGTCATCAGCTCGAATTTTTGCGTTGTCAAGTCTCGCAGCGACCTTGTTCGTCAAGAGCTTTTCGGTGTTGGGCGACAGCAAGCCCAACATTACACCTATCACAGAGAACGCGATTGTGGTCAGCCAGACAACTTGGTACGATTGCGTCAGACCCATGAGATTGGCTTTGATCGCAACCCTTTGAATGGATGGTGTCAGTCCTGGAACTGCCTTCCATGCCGCCGAAGAACCTGTGGAGAGCGCCGAGAGAAGAGGCTTGATACTTGACTTTGGTAATCCAGCACTAGTGACCGCCGGAATGACGTGTGCCGGTACGTACTGTGCCTTTTTGTTCGCAAGAACGACGCTGTAGACTACCTGGCAAATGGCTGCCACCAAAGTTCGAACAGAAGTCGCGGCACCTCCTGCTGCTCCAATCTCACGTTGGTCCTTGAGTGAGAGCAAGGCGTTCGTAAGTGATATGTCAGCTAGGTATCCAATAAGGAAACTTGCGAAGAAAAAGAGGCAGCATGTCAACGCCATGTGGTCCGGAGATTTGATGGCCAAGCCTGTTGAACGTGGTCAAGCAATGCAACGATGAAAGGAGAGGGGGGGCTTACACGCCAGAAGAGCCCCACCGGCTCCAGCGGTAAAAGTAGCTTGGAGCTTTTGATGCCCGAGTGGTTTCGCCAATATGCCGCCAACTACACCACCGAGGATGATACCAGCTCCACCAAGGCAGGCGAGGTATGCTCCCTTCATTACGCTACCGTTGGCGTAGAAGGCAGTGACAAGAGGAGGCCATATGATTGCGCCTGCGTAATACACGCCCGCGGAAATGCCAGACAGCGTGCTTGAGACGACCCAATACCTGTTTTTGAACAGATTGAGCGGAACAAGAGCCTCCTTCAGCGGCGCGAGACACTCCCATAAGACGAAGACGATGAGGGACACACCGCCAATCGTAATGAAGGATATCACCTCTGGTGATCTCCAGGGATACTTTCCTCCGCCCCAACTCATTCCCAACAAGAAGAACACAACTCCGACGGCGTACAGAAAAGTCCCAGCATAGTCAAATTGCTTGATAAATGTTATTCTCTTCTCTCGCATGCCGTGCTTCTGATGGAACGTCGGTGGATGGTAGAAAAAGAAGTAACAAAGCATAGAGGCAGTGTTTACTGCCGTGAGCAGGTAGAAAACAGACCGCCATGTTCCCGCGGATCGAGTAATGGATGCTGAAATTGCCGGGGCGAAGATGCTTCCTGGAATCTGGAACACATTCAGGATGGCCACGTTGGCATATCGGTACTTTGCTGGCATGAGTTCCGCTAGGGCATAGTAGCACGAAAGCTGGGTAGAAGCAGCAAGAGCTTTGATCATGGCACCACCGATCAGCATGTCCACGTTGACAGCCAAAGCAGAGATGAGAGTCCCAGCCATGGCCATGAACGCGCCGCAGATGAAGAACCAGCGGCGGCCAAACAGATCGCCGAGCCTTCCGATGATTGTCTGTCAAGTGGCGGTTAGAAAGGTCATTGCGTGCGCCATTAGGAAGCCGGCAAGTCGCTTTTTTGGATGCAACTTACCATGCCCACAGTCAACCCGACTGGATGTACAAGGGCCACCCACTGGACATTAGGATCGGGTCCTAGGTCGGCGTTGATGGTGGAGAGCAAAGGCGCAGCGTAGGCAAAACCTGCATTGCCGGCCCAATACCCCAAACCTATGGCCATGAGAGAGCCAAGAAAGGAAGGGCTAAAGTAATAGCCCTTCGGCATGGTTTCGAGGGAAGCTTGAAAGCCGGCCTCATCGGTCGTGATTCTTCCATCGTCCTTCTCATCGATATTGGGGTCGACAGGCGCAAACTCTGTCATGGTCACATCGTCCTTTTGCGTATTGTTGCTGTTGTTGTTCATGGCTAGGTTGGACTCCAGCTTCTCAGAGGTGTGGTATAAATATTGTTCGGCTCCCAACGTCTTGCGATGTTTTGTGGTGCAGAAACAGTGCAATGATATACATATCTGCCAGTGATGTCGACTTCTCACGCTGGAATATCAAAGTGCATGCTCTCGTGAGCTTTCGCAGGCTAAAAGCCCGCCACCAAGTCTGGGAAAGCCTAGGTTCAGCGTTTGCAGCTGATCGCGAACCATTTTCCGGTCCGCTTGTCACTTTGACAACCCCAATCATCGCCCTCAGGACACAGGTCGAGGGTTCGAAACCGAGCTAACAGAACTTCGCTACGTGACTGTGCAGGCTCTTAGGGCGAAAGCACTTCTGGGGTCTGCAGCCTTGTGCGGAGTCGTCGATGACATTGCGTGTGGGGATGCTCGGATCTCATCTGGCTGCACAGCACTAGGCGATTTCGAGCTTTCGTTTTTGAAGCCAAGTCCAGAGGAGAGCCAAAAGAACATCCGTTCGACTCGTTACACCAATCACGGAAGTGACCTTATGCATTGTCACGCAGTGTGTCCATGGGTTTTCTGCCCATTGATCTGGACATTTTCATTTTCAAACCACCTCCGTGTACGTGGCCCTGTGTCTTGTCATCGCGATGATCAATAGTTCTACGCTCAATTTTTGTTCAACCTTGTCATAGAACATTCAAAGACATATCGTCCAGAGAACTAGTGCTGATCATGGTTTCCGAAACGGATCGATTATCATGCCTGCGGATTGCCACGCGCAAGCACGGCCGTGGGCAGTGGTATGAACCAAAACATGCCGCTCGGAAATCAACTAGTACTACGGAGGTGCAGATGTGCTGCTGAATAGTCGAGCCCCCGCAGACTACTGATCAGCATCGTGAAATATCGTCGTGTCGACCCGTTGTACAGCAGCCAAATTTTCTCGCCCGTTAGCTTAGCGTTTTAACATTGTCCCCTCGAATATTTCTACGCATAAAAATCTGGGACCAAAGCGTTGCAAATATCTGAAATTTGTAGACATACACCGACGTTGATCCAAAGATGCTAGAATATGATAAGCTGTTGTCGGCCAAGGGCAAACATACTCGGCTCCAGGTCGACGAGATAGATGAAGCAACCCCATTGATTGGAGAAAACTTTGAAGGCTACCGAGTGCGCACTCTTCTTTGTCCATTCCCAATCTCCTTCATAGCATTTGTCGAGACTAACTGTTTACAGAGCTGCGGGAATGGACAGGTCGAACCGGAAGAGTCTGCTGCGGAGACGACGGACAGCCCGCAATCAGGGCTAGTGGGCATGATTGTGGTTTTACTTGTCGGTACGCAGGCATCAAGCGAGCGAAGCCAAACGATATCTGAAAGTCATGCACAGGTGTTTTTGTCTCGCAAGCAGACGGCTCGCTAGTCCTCGCAGCCTACAGTAAGGTATCTTCCGAATTTGGTGACTTCGAAAACGGCTCGTGGCTCTTTTCGGCGTACGTTCTCGCCATGTGCGTAACGCAGCCTCTCTACGGCAAGCTGTCAGACATATACGGACGCAAGACCTGCTTGCAGATATCATACATGCTCTTTGCTCTGGGAACGGCGTGCACTGGCCTCGGTCAGAGCATGCGGCAAGTCATTGCTGCAAGGGCAGTTCAAGGAGCCGGTGGCGCTGGCATGGTCTGCATGGTCTCCATTCTCCTCACAGACCTTGTGCCTTTGAACGAGGTTGCGCTCTATCGAAGTTACGTCAATATCGCACAGACCGTCGGACGCAGCTGTGGAGGTGCTGTTGGAGGATATATTGTGGAAACTCTTGGGTGGCGCTGGTAAGCAACACGAGCCAACCTGATGGATCAAATGATGACGTGCAAAGGGCATTCTTGTGCCAGTGTCCGGTGACTTTCATAGCCATAGGCCTCGTAGCTTGGAAACTTCCCGTCTCATCGAAGTCTGGTGGGACGACTGAAGCGGCCGAATCCAAACTTAAGCGCATTGACTGGGTTGGTGCTGTAACTCTCAGTTTGACCATCCTGAGTGCGCTTATTATCGTCGATATGGGGGGCCAGAAATACCCATTTTCTCATCCGATCATCATCAGCGCGATGGTAACTTTTGCAGTTGCTGGCGTTATATTCCTTGTAACGGAGGATCGTTACGCAAAGGAACCAATATTTCCACTGCATTTACTATCACGATACGTCGTTGTCACCTCGTACGCGGTGCTCTTCTTGCAAAATTTTGCACAAACTGCGGTGGGTGATTTGCTCCATGTTTGCTAGTTGTTGCTTACCTCTCGTCCAGTTGATGATGATCATCCCGATTTATTTCCAAGTCACCAAGAAGGCTTCAACCGCTGTTGCAGGCACATATCTCATTCCCGCAGTATTCGGAAATACCATTGGTGGCCTCCTTACAGGATTCTTCATCAAGAGGCGAGTTTCCAAGCGTCCTTACACACTTCTTTTCACTAAAAGGTCCTAGAACGGGTAGATACAAGCTTCCAACTGTTGTTGGAGCTCTTGCATCCGGAATCGCTTTTACATCTCTCTTGATCGTTTGGAGAGGTAACACCACTGTCGCACAATCTCTTCTGATATTTCCTGGGGGATTCGCCACTGGAGTAGCACATTCTGCTGTCTTCATCGGCTTAACGTCAGGAGTAAATCCAGAAGAGGTAGCCATTGCAGGTTCTGGACTTTACTTGAGTGGAAATGTCGGCGCTGTAGCTGGTTCAACTGTGTCCAGCGTAGTCTACCAATGGACACTACAGCGTGGTCTATGGAAAGCTGTTCAAGGATTGCCACACGCTCGAGAGGTACTGTGGAATACCAAATTCGTAGTAAAACAGGTGCTAACATTTCCGAGATTGTACGGAAAGCGATGTCTGACCTGAATTATATTCAAAGGGTCGATGATCTTATGAGGCAGAGATTAGTTCCTGCGTTTGTTCGCGCTGTGCACAACGTGTTTTGTGAGTATCGCATTCCCACGTTTACGACGGCCGCGGCTTACCATATCGCTTGTTAGTCGTTGGTCTGATCTGTGCAGCCATAAGTTTCTGCATTGCCATCATCACACGAGAGCGACGGTTGAAGAATTGAAAAAGCCTGGAATTGAGAAGACTTTCCAGAATCGGAATTACCATGTGAATTCACAAGATAAAGGAGGCAGATACATTTTGTAACATGTTCAAACATGGTGTTTGCTACCATCGAGGCATTGAGTTCATCTATTTTTCCTATTCTGCTTACCAGGTAGACCTCTCTTTGGTAACAAAGGGTTCGAGAAAAGGAAATACTTCAGTTACATTGGATGACCATGAATAGTTTTTAATGTCGCGGATGTGTTTTTCAAAAAGTGGGCTCAATCTGAGCTCGTTTCCAGCCACGCTCAGAAAAATATCCTCCTCTCTATACCACCAGTTCACAGAATGTGTTGCTCCTGTCACGGAGCGAAACAACTCAAACTGTGACCAGTCCATCTCATTTATGAGAACGTCTCTTGCTCCGGGCCTGCAAAGATCAGCCAAAGGTTACGAATTGGGTTTTCTTGAAGCGCTCATACCAAGGCACGAGGTCGATCCAAATAGGGTGTGGAATGCTCAATTGAGCTTCTGTAGGTCGCAAAAACTGAGGCATCGATTCGTACGTTTGCTTCGATGGTAGAACTAGCCACTGTGTACCTTTAGCGCGCTTGCGTTATCAAAGTTGAGTGTTTAACAAAAAAGTCGTACCCTGACATAATTGCACATCAGATACATCAGAGCCACGCGCTCCGCCAGCCTTGGGCACTTCATCGTCATTTTGCCGTGATTCCCGATAGCACTTGAAACTGGTTTCTTCGCGTTTTTGGTCTCCGGGTTCAGCAAGGAGGCCACGCTCGGAAACGTGGGTTCCGACAGCTCTTCTATGTGCGAACTGTTCTGGACGTGCTGTCCGCATGACTTTGTTAAACCAAGCATGACAGCCTCGATTTTGGAGTCAGGAGGGGTATGAATTGGTAGCCGCCTCCATGTCGGCAGGCTCTGCGTCTCCACGGCAGGATCCTTATCAACAAGTTGGATGCTTTCATCCGGCACGGAGCCCAAGACTGGATTGGTGCAGTCCAGCAGGGTGAGCGAGAATGCGTTCGCTGGAGCGTATCCTGGATCTTTGGAACTGCATTAGAAGTGTGACATCTCTTGATGCTGCAGGTACGTACCTGTAGCTTCTTCGTGAAGCGCATTTGGCATCTCGAACCAGCTGTCAAGAGGTAAAGAGAACGAGAATCCCTCCATTTGCTGGGCAACTTCGACATTCTCGAGATCGACCTGGAACGGGTAGATGCTAGTTGGAGAACTGTGCTGACTCTGACCTTCAGCATCAGGTAAAGTCGTCACCGGCGTGATGCTGTACAGATCCTGATTGCTCACCATTGGAGTTCCGTCTTGAACCGCGTTGTTGGACGCCAGAGACGTGGTCTCTGGCGAAGGCTCGGGGTCTCCTTCGTGTACGGCATTTTGCAATGTCGACAAAGCACAGCGCACCGCTTCTTGGAGACTTGCATTTTGTTTCCGCAGCTGCTCGGCAGTTTCTTCCGCAACTCGCAGGCGCTCTTTCAAATCCTTGACCTCTGCCTCCAAGTCTTCAAGCTTTCCCTTTTTCCGCAGCCTGCACTCGTGAGCAATCGAGGTTCGGTTTTGTCATGTTCTTTCATCCACCCTTACCGGGACTGTCTTTGGTTTTCGCGGTCAAACGCGCGCTTTCGATACAATTGTACGGGGTCTAATGCCGCCACGGTTCTGTCTAACATGTCAAATCGACGCTTCTTCGATGTATTCGTGCTTGTGGATCCTGCACCATCAACTACTCTGCGATATTCAGAGTATTTTGTGAAGAGGACATTGTCCAGCCGTATTCCGGGGAACCTTTCCCGGACTCCGCTCTCCACGCGTCCTCATTCGAGCTGGCTAGAATTTACCCCACAATGAACCCCGGGATCCGCTATTTTATGTGGAGTACATCAGGTGTCAGCAAACTAGTTTTAAGTCTACGCGCTACGTGACATTGCATGATCCCCTAGCCTGCCTAGGCTAGCTTTGCTTAGATATTGTGGCCGTCACAGATCAGTTAGTCATTCGAGACCGAGTAATGAATGGCTCGCGGCAACGCTTCTGAAGTTGACAATGGCGCAAAGGGACTCTGGATAAGCTGGCGTATTGCTGAGCTTGGAGCTCCACCAACGGCGGCTTTCTTTAAAAGAATATGTGCTCCAGATTTTCCTTTGGTTCTTCTTTTCAACTCCTTTGTAGTCAATCTCTTTAGAATAAGGCAATTGGGATCTTATTATGCCTCCAAAATTCACCTTTTTAGGGGTCTTTCAGGCCCTTCTCTCGCTTTCGACTGCTGTGAAGGCAGCCACAAAGCCAAATATTCTGTTCATACTCACAGATGATCAGGTACATAAGGAGCGCGAAGAAATTGAAAACTTGACTAACGCATCGCAGGATTGGCACATGCAGTCTATGGTATGCAACGCTAGAATCGCCAGAATGCATTGCTAACATATACTCTCCAAGCAACATATGCCTTTTCTTCAAAAGTATTTGATAAATGAAGGAACGTTGTATGCAAATCATTTCTGCACAGTGGCGCTCTGCTGTCCATCAAGGGCCAACCTGTGGACCGGTCGAGCAGCGCACAACACGAATGTAACCGACGTATGGCCTCCATATGGTAAGCGGTCAACTCCATTTCAACGGTTCAGTCTGATATATGCAAGGCGGATTCCCCAAGGTTGTCCAGGAAGGCATCAATGACAACTACTTGCCTGTTTGGATGCAGAATGCAGGATATAACACATACTATAGTGGGAAACTTTGGAACGGCCATACAGTCGATAACTACAATTCCCCAATGGCAGGTGGGTATAACGGATCAGAGTTCATTCTGGACCCAACTACTTATGAATACTATAACGCGAAGATGTCACGAAATGGTGCCCCGCCTGTTAGCTACAAAGGGCAGTACTCTCCGGACGTGACAGCGGAAAAGGCATATGGATTCCTTGAGGAGGCAACCTCTCACCCAGAGCCATGGTTCCTGACGGTGGCGCCCATTGCTCCTCATGGAAACATCGTCCTAGGTGGTGACGATGGCGAGGCGCTGGTGACTACCGACGCACCAAAGTACGCCCCACGGCATGCACATCTCTTCAAGGATTATATAATCCCAAGAGACGCAAATTTCAACCCAGAAAAGGTATGTACAGTTGGCTGTTTGACAATGTCCACGTTCTCTAATGCAAATTATAGCAAGGTGGAGTCGCATGGATCAAGAATCTTCAACGTCTCAATGACACTGTGATCGCTTACAACGACGAGTATCAGCGAGCCCGCCTACGTGCTCTTCAGTCAGTAGACGAGATGGTTGAGAAATTGGTGAAAATGCTCGAAGCGAAGAATCTTCTGGACAACACGTACATCTTTTACACCACGGACAACGGCTACCACATTTCACAGCACCGTGAGTTTTAATTTATGTTATAGGCGGCTATGTATGCTGACTTTTGGTGAGGCATGCATCCAGGCAAAGAATGTGGATTCGACACAGATATCCATATCCCACTCATCATCCGTGGGCCTGGTGTCGCCCCTGGCCGGGTGACAAACACGGTTACCTCACATACCGACCTCGCACCAACGATCATGAGACTTGCCGGCGAGTCGAGGGACGATTTTGACGGCGTTGCCGTGCCACTCGGCGACGACGAGACGATGCCGGGCAAGGAGTTCGAGAGACACGAGCACATCAACGTCGAATATTGGGGCATGGCTATTCCGGAAGGCATATATCGCGATTACGGAGAAGGTGGACAATCACACGGATCCCTGAATGCAGCACGAAACAACACATACAAAGCCTTGCGTATCATTGGCGAAGATTACAGCCTCTACTACGCAGTCTGGTGTACCGGAGACAAGGAATATTACGACGTAAAGGTAAGGAAATCTGCATAAACTGCACGAAACAAAAACGTTAATAGAAAGGTAGCTTGACCCTGGCCAATTGGACAATTTCTATGACGACGAAGATGGAAAAGCAGGCTACCATATAGCAGGGCGATCTTTCAAGCACATTGTAAATCGACTTGACGCCTTGTTGATGGTGCTCAAGTCCTGCAAAGCCAAGGAGTGTCAGGAGCCGTGGAGCGTCCTTCATCCTCATGGACGTGTAAAGACACTAAAGGACGCACTAGCATCTGACTTTGACACCTTTTACCACGAGCAGCCAAAGGTTTCTTTTGATTCATGCGAGCTTGGTTACATCAGGGAACATGAAGGGCCACAGCAACCGAACATATACGGTGAAGACGCATACGCGCCAGTCGCGCCAGTCAAGTCGCACTTGGAGCTCAGGCAGCAAGGTTCATTCAAGTACGCTGGAGCCTGGTCAATCTGGACTTAGACTCAGATCGACGAACAAGAAAACTCGCGGCTTCAAACACGGGTTGGTATGATGTGCTTCAGTACACGCTTGACACATAAAACCAGGTGGGAAAGAGCCTGATTGAAGATCTCTGATCTATGAGAAAGTGGGGAAAGGGCTCATTGCACTAGCAGCGGTCTGAGAATCTTGTTTCCAAAATGTACTGTACTAGCCATTGGAAGGGATGGAACAGACAAGTCGACAGTTATAGCAGCCGTTGGCACTTCTACATGACCCGCCTTCGCACGAAACTAAATACTAGGTTCCGTGTTAGGCTTGATTTGACTGAGCTAGGCAGCATGAGGCCTCTATATCGGAGAGTAGTCAAGGTTTTCTCGTGCCTCCTTTTACATTCTTATTTCTTTTATTTTGTGATGAATTTCAAGATGCTCATGTGTCGTCACAGGCCGCCGAAACAGGATTTTATTCCAAGAACGCGTTAGATGTGATGGCTTTTTCTGAAATTCCTTTTAAAGTTCGAAAGTGAGCTTTAGACTATGCAGCCTTGCGGAGTAGAAGTAGAGGGAGAGGAGGATGGGTAATGATGGCACAGTCGAGTAAAGGGATAGCATAAAAAGTAGACGATGTTCGTGCGTTCTGCCTTCTGCGCGGTGAAGCCGTTCAAGATGCGGTTCAAATATGAGAAACACTGAAAAGAATTGCGAACGCCTATAGTCCTGCTTGCCTGTCCCTATAGAGTACCGCGATGTTCAGATCGCATACATGATGATTATCATCGTAAAAACCATTAAGAGGCATGTTCTTCTTGCTCTTCAAATTCTACCAACGCCGTTCCAGCCTTGCACATGTCACCAGCATTATGAACAACCCTTCTCACCACGCCATCTACGGGGCTTCTAATGACCGTCTCCATCTTCATGCTCTCGATAACCACAAGCGGCTGGTCCTTCTTGACCGAATCACCCGGCTTCACATCTACGCGGAGTACTTTACATGGCATGGGTGCCAAAACGCTGTTCGCAACATCGCGCACGCCGAGAGCTTTTTGCATCCACGGTGCAGGAGAGAGCTTTAGGCGTATTTGCGCGCCCAAGTGGAATAGCGTGACAGTGTCGTCGGAGCGGATGAGCGTGGTAGAAATGCGGGTGTGCGGGAATGAACTGCTGAATTTAGTCGCATTGCCGGTTACCGTGACCGAATCAAACGTCTTGTTGTTGATCTTGACGCTGAAAACTCGGGAAGTGCCCGCTGCGGGTGATGGCTTCTCCGTGATTTCTACAGTGGTGGACTGCGGGGCGCCTTTACCATCTGACGCAAGCTCCGTGAGATGGAAAGCTCGGCTTTGGAAGGTTGGTCCGAGGAGTGAGTTTGTCATTGATGCGTTTTGTACTGACGTCTCTTCAAACAACAGCCCGATGGCAGCTTGGGCCCATGCTTCTTCCGGCACCGGTTTACGTTCGAACAGCTCCTCCTTGTACTTTTGTATGTAGCCGGTCTCGACATCGCCAGCTACAAAAGCGGGCGACACACAACAACGCTTCAAGAACTCGATGTTGGTAACGGGTCCGGCGATCTCGTACGACTCAAGCGCGGCACGCATTTTCTGCAGCGCAGCTTCTCTTGTTGGCCCTCTAACAATGAGTTTAGCGATCATAGGATCGTAATGTGAAGACACTTCGTCACCAGCGACGAAACCAGCGTCGATTCGAACATCTGCATTGGTAGCGGGAAGCTTCATATGCAACAATTTTCCAGAGTCAGGCATGAAGTTCATATCAGGATTTTCGGCGTAGATCCTCGCCTCTATGGCGTGACCCCTTTCTTTGATTCGATCATGTATTTGTTCCTGTGTAAGCGGCAGTTCACCACCTTCAGCCACTATGAACTGCCACCTTACAAGGTCTTCACCCGTGACCATTTCAGTGACGGGGTGCTCGACTTGGAGCCGTGTGTTCATCTCCATGAAGAAAAATTCGTTGGTGTCGTTGTCGAAGATGAATTCAACAGTACCTGCACCCTCGTAGCCAACGGCAAGAGCGGCTGCGCGAGCCTTCTCCCAAAGGTCCTGGCGAATGTCCTCCTGAAGATGAGGCGCAGGTGACTCTTCGAGGATCTTCTGGTGCCGGCGCTGAATGCTGCAGTCTCGTTCACCCAAAGCGACACAGTTACCGTGCTTGTCTGCAAAGACCTGGACTTCGATGTGCCGAGGCTTGGTGATGTATTTTTCTACAAGCATGACTTCGTCGCCAAACGAGTTCCTGGCCTCGGACTTGGCACTTGCCAGCTGGTCCATGAATTCCGCTGGTGTCTGCACGATGCGCATACCTTTGCCTCCACCTCCCTTCACTGCCTTCAAAAGCACGGGATAGCCAATATTTGCCGCCTGCTGCTTGAGATACTCGGGGTCTTGATTCTCCCCATGGTAACCTGGTATGCAAGGTACACCAGCTGCGTTCATGATGTCCTTGCTTCTGCTCTTGCTGCCCATGGCCTCGATTGCTTCCCACGGTGGCCCGATGAAGGTCAAGCCAGCCTCTGTACATTTCCGCGCAAACGACGGATTCTCCGACAAGAAACCGTAGCCCGGGTGAATTGCCTGGCAGCCTTGCTCTTTGGCGACCTGGATGATACGATCTCCATCTAGATAAGCGGATGGTTCGCCCAGATTCACCGTGAAGGGCGAGCTCAAAGCATGTTGCGAATTGGCGTCCGGATTCGTATAGATAGTGGTTGTGCGGATGCCATAGTCCGCCGCTGTCCTGTTCACTCTCAGGGCAATCTCTCCTCTATTGGCAATGAGAATAGACGAGAGGGACTTTGTCTCGCCAGCCTTGGGCACGGTGGAGAGCTTTCTGAAGGAAGCGGGGAAGGCGCGGAGAGAGCGGGGAAGGCGAGGACCTCGACGTAGCATCATCGTCGCGGCGGCAAAAGAGGCAATTGCGAAAACTTTTGGGGGAAGCAGCTACATGACCGTCAAGGAAAGCGCGCTGTTCATAAGCAATTGAGGTCAGGGCAGGTGCGGCTACCGTCGGCACGCGCAGAAGGAGCCTCCACAATATGGGGTAGCTGCGTGGATGCCTAAACGCCCGAAAGATAAGGCAACAACGCAAAGGCTGATCATATGGGCAAACACGTGATCGTGATCTGGATGGTTGTTCACGGCCTTTCTCATGACGAGTTTGTAACCCATGGCAATATACGCCAAAGACTCAGTCCCTGCCATGTCAAGGGTTCAAGCTCACAGACGAGCGAAGAGCAGAGGTCAAATTCAGCATAAGACCTGTTTAGGTTGGCTTCGATGTGCCGGGCGAAGGATCCAGATGCGCAGCTGGCCGGACCTTGGCGGCCAGTGCCTACTGCCCTCCTCGTGAATCCTTTGCGCTTGCGGTTGAAATCCCTAGACTGGAGTCGTGAACCATGTAATTCTTGCCCGAAGCTTGGGTGCAAACCAACCTAGACTTCACCTTGTCTCTCTTGCATGTCTTCCCTTTGCAGGGAACGAATGTCCTGTCGTCCACTGTGCAACGTTGCCGTCTTTCCTCCCGGTCGTTACTTTGCTGCAACTTAGACGGCCAATCATTTGGACGCGTCAGTATAGATGCGTACGTAAATCTGATACGCCCAAGCCAAGCCAGCCCCGTCGACGACAGCTGTACAGTGTTTTGCGTTTTGGATAAACTCATTATCAGGAACCATTGTATGCGCAGTCGGACTGGGGGATCTGCAAACGCTTAGCACACTTGGTCTCGGGACCCTGCAACGCTTCTCCGAGACGTATCCAGACTTTTTCACTCTTCCATGAGCGATTCACCATGTCATACGAAGACTTGGACGACCTTCTCGGCGAAGAAACATTTGACTATGTCGAGGACACATATATCGAGGCCGACGACCTCGCCGAACATGTCGTGCCGTCGCCACCGCCTACAAATGATGACGACGATTTTGACGCAGACTTGTGGCAGTACGACTACTGGATGGACATTGACTACGCCTCGGATGGCGACGAGATACGGCAGCGGCAGCACGACTCAAGGGCGATGAGAGCAAAGAAGCGGAAGCGGGCCGAGCAGCAACGAAATGCAAAAGCGCCGACACCGAGCAAGAGGCGGAAAGTGCTTGCGGTGCGGTCGACCGGCAGAGTACAGCCTTTGGATGAGCTTGCACCCGTGGTGATGATCAAGCGAGCGGTTGAGCAGAGATACGAGCCTCAGGAAATGCGCGTCGTCGACACGAAACCACTGCCATCCGAGGCTTTGTTTAAAGATTGGCGCGAGACATTTCAGAACACCCCCATGTGGACATCGAAGAGGCCGGCGGTCGAGTTGGAAGAGGTGCATGACGCTCCTGACGACGACGAGGAAGACTCTGAGGAAGGCGATGACGATGATAATATAGAGGAGGCTCGTGCATTGCTTGAATGTGCAAGGAGGACTGGAGAGCATGAGAGCGACGAGTCGGCGTGGGATGACGAAGATGAGGATGATGAGGATGACGTAAAAGATCAAAATGGGTTGATGGAGCTCGATCCGGATGCACTCAAGATGGCGATCAAGAAGAATCTCGCGGCAGCAGGCATCAACACTAACGGAATTGACGAACAAACGCTTACGGGTATGGCGATGAAGCTGTTTGCAGGTGCGGGTGGGAGAGGAGAGACCAACGAGGACATCTTGGATGTTTTCACAGATCAAATTCTTGGCGGAGGAGGGAAAAAGGGCCAGGCTGACTCTGGAGTGGAACAGCTCCGTGAAAAGGAAGAGGCGGAGGAGGGCGAGGGCGAGAATGGGTTTGTAGGATGGGTGCAAAGGCAGGCCAAGGAGAAGGCTGCGCAGAGGGAGCAGACACAAGAGAAACACGGCGACGCGCCCGATCTCCCAACTCCTGAATCCAGCTACGGAAAGCCGTCTACCTCGCCCCCAGAAAAAGTTGGGCCAACCGAAGAATCAGCAGATGCAGCGCAGAGAGTGGTGCAGACGAGAGAAACGCGAGGCACAAAGCGCAAGGCTGACGGCACAGGGCCAGCACCGGAAGCAAGAACAGCGACGAGACGAAGATTTGACGCACCCACGGCGTCAAGTAGGGCGAAAGCAACGGCTACCGCAACAAGTTCTGGCGCTGATGCGGCTGCCAGACGAAGCCGAAAGGGATGAATGGATGGTGGGTTGGGAAAGATTCAGCAGGATTGAATCAAAGGCGAACCCGTACTTTGCAATCCCACTTGGAAACACGGGAGACTCGAACATTCGTCAAGCAAGTTTCCGCATCACATACACTTTTGTCTTGGAGACTTGTGGAGGTTGCGCTCGACGCTTGATGGTGCTGCCAGGGCTTCTCATGTGCGCAGGCCCGAGCTAAGCCAAAGCACAACGGGGCAAGGGATTTGAAATTGCTCCGTGAGCCCAACGGGAGACAAGATGAGTTTGACGCCTACAGGACATGAGCAAAATCAAAAGTGTCTCGACGCCATGATGCACGACGTTCACGATTTCTGCTTTCAATGATTGCTATGCATTTGTACCGTGTGAGAGATCCATCTTTTCGTCAGCAAATGAGTCTTGGGACACAGCCAAAAACCACACACATTCGCGCACATAACGTATACACATACGGAAATATAACATTTCGGTTGCACGCAGCGACGGTGTTTGGTTCATAGTTTTCTTTTTAATCTCCGTCATGTTCAGACCGTCTGCATTTGCTTGGGCCGGCTCGTTCATCTCGTATCAGCCTCGTGTCCACCCATCTGGCTACCCTTTTAGCCTTGCACGCTCAATAGCGAATGGCCAATCAAGAGCTTGATGAATTGAAAGGATGCTGAATTGGGCCTTGGCGATGACAAGTGCTGGGCCGATGAAAGGCTTTTTGCAAGGTGGGAAAAAATTATGGAGACGGCAGCACTAAGCGAGGCGGACGATTTCACGGCCGTTGCTTTGGCGAAAGGCTCACTACCGCGACTCTTAATCACGCCCGTGTCCGCTCCATTTTTCCACGCGCTGCTTGTCCTCCACTCTTCCCCCTCCTTCAGTTCGATCTCATTAATTGCCTTTTGGTCTTCATCCACCCTGTATTATTGGTTCCGTTTATCTCCGTCTTCGAAATCGCCTTGGTCACCCGGCTTGGATCTCATTCAGAGCGTTTTGTTAGCTTCCTCGAGCATCCGTTTCCTTCTTGGCGCTACTCAGGCCCCTTGCGCCAGCGATCAACCCCCACGGCATCCTCCGTCAAGCCAGCAAACCTGCGCCCGGCTGTTCCTGCATAGGAATATTTATCATTTTTCGACTTACCTGTACTGCAGTGGCATTCGTTGAGGCCGGACCAACCTAGCAAAGCCACTTTCAAACACAGGGCTGCGGAGTTGGCTCCGTTCTTGCAACAATAGAATGTCCCTTCCCAACCCGCACAACTATACCGCTCCTCCAGAATGCTTCTCTCTTAACTTCGACATCCGCAAGGCCTGTCGTCTGGCTTGCACGCTCGAGACATGCTCGCTCGGCCTGTCCTATTGGGCTTACATCCCATCCTTGGCCGCTAATGGCCTCTTCACTGCCCTATTCGCATTTTCGTTACTTCTGTTCGTCGTGCAGGCCTTCACAAGCAGACGCTTTGTTGGTTTCAGCATTGCAATGATCTGCGGAAGTATTCTGGAGGTGATAGGCTACATCGGCCGTATCATGTCTCACAGCAATCCGTTTAGCGAGGTATGTCCTTAAGATCTACACTTTGGAATTGGCATGCTAGCGCTGCTTCTGCATTAGTGCCTCCCCGACTCTTTTGAAACATCTTTTTCGCTGACAAGAATGCCTCCGTTCAGAATGGATTTCTCATCCAGATTGTGTGCCTGACTATCGCCCCGGCCTTCTACGCCGCCGGCCTCTACTTCTGCCTGTCCCGCATCGTGACCACCTTTGGCGAGGACAACTCGCACATTCCGGCCAAGATGTACCCGCGCATCTTCATACCCTGCGACGTCTTCTCACTCGTGCTCCAGGCTGCGGGCGGTGGCCTTGCCAGTGCCGAGACGCATGCTGGCAGGAACGCCACCACAGGCAACAATATCATGATTGCCGGTCTTTCCTTTCAGGTCTTCACACTTCTGCTCTTCATCCTGCTCAGCTTGGACTTTGCCATCAAGACGTTTCGGCGCGTTCACAGTCTCGGCCGGGAGGGAGCGCTAGACCCCAAGCACGCGAAGCTGCGCGCAAGCAAGCTGTTTCAGGGATTCTTGGTCGCACTGACCTTTGCAACTTTATGCATCTTCACTCGAAGTGTTTATCGCGTTGCCGAGTTGAGTGACGGCTGGAAGGGCCGTCTGATCAGCACGCAGAGCTATTTCATCGGGCTGGAAGGCAGCATTGTCGCTGCCGGCGTCCTTGCGCTAAACCTCTTCCACCCGGGCTACTGCTTCCGCGAAGGGTACGAGCGGAGGGCAGGCATGTTTAGCAGGAAGACGGCGACGGAAGAAGGAGCTGTGCAAGATGAGAAGAAAAGCACAAGCAGCGAGCAGGCCGTTCAGAGCGCTGAATCTGCTAACTGAAGTGACAATGTCCTTCTGGCTGGAGACCAGGGTTGGGAAACGATGGATTTTGCTTGCTATTTTGCCAACAGACCGGCGACAAACGCGGATCTGAAAGACTTGCTTGGAAATGATGTTAGATTATAGACAACTCACATGGCCTCGGAGCACCTTATTAGGGCACGAAGCCTTCTGCTTTGCCGTCTCGTTTAAAGGGGAGGGGCATGATGTTTCCGTTTGGTCGGGTGTGAGGATGGTGGATCCCCTGCATGGATTACCTACATTTGAATCGAAACTCTCATATCTGGTTCATCCATAACGCTGTCCGTGGCTGACCTTTCTCACCTTTAATGTGATCGTGCGCCGCATTATTGGCGCCAGAAAGAGCATGGATTGTTGGGTACACCTGTTGTGGGGCTTAACTTGGACGATGTGGCATCCCCTGTTTGAACGTGTATCCCTACTCGACGAGTCCCTATATTCCCCATTTTGTTCGCGCGGCGTAAAATGCGATACGTTGGGCATGCGAAAATTTCACATATAGCACCACGCGCAGCCGAAAGGCACGAGCTCACCGGCATTCCTCTTCTCTATCGACCTGCAGACCCCGCAGCGTGCGCACCGAATGTTTCGCGTACGCAGTTTTGCGGCCGGGGTTCCTGTCTCAGCTAGACGTCTGCCGGGCTCGAGAGCGCTCGCCGAAGGGAAAGGAGAAGCAAATGAAATGGAAACATGCTCTCATGCACTGGAATGAACGCCCATCACAACGTTTTGCGTCAAAAGGCTCCTATTGTGCGCAGCCACAGACGGGCTCGTCGTCATCCGTGCGCGATAAAGCCCGAGACCCCTGCTCGATCCCATCGGCAAGGCTTCGATGGATCGGAGCCAGCATTAGGGCTGTAAGACATGACGAGGACCCGAACAAGAGAGGCGCACATCGTCCCTTCGCCAAAACTCCTTCTTGCTGCCCTTCTGTTCGCGAGGATGCGGATGGCCCTGTGTTAGTCGTGTGTGCTTTTTGGAGCCCACCAGGGATTTTCGATCTTGCGCTGGACGCATTGCGCGATCTCTCGTCTTCTCTTTTTCCTTTTTTTGGACCGCTTTTGCCTCTCTCTTTCTTTTTCTCTCCCCTTGGAACCCAATTATAGGACAGCGCTTGAATCGGGTATCCCAGGTGCGTGGGTTGGGGATTTGAGATACTTGTGACCTTCGTTTTGGGCGGTCGAATGGTGCGGGATCGATTATATGGGTTCACGCGTCACCACATGAGAGTCTGCGTCGCGTGTTTGATCTTCTGACTTTCGATACCTTTGTGCGTGCTCTTTCCCTACCTTCCGCGCTGAGGACCTCCTCGTCTTACCTTTATGATAATGTCTAATCAGTCCGCTGGTAGCCAACACTCCATGGAAAGCGGCCCACAAGGTTCAGGGAAGCATATCACGATAGCTGGACAGGATTTGGCGATCCCGCTTCAAGCGAGGCGACGATCGAGGCCCTGGGAAGAGAGACATCATGGACAACAGCCTGCTCTCGCGAAGCGAGACCCTACCCCAGAGACCACCATCTCGGTGGACGTCATCCAAATAACGTTGACCAGGAGTTTGTGCCCTTGACTTGTTGATCGTCTGCGAAGCTGACCGCAGGCTGTAGCGTACGCTAACACCATCGCTCCGACAACACTGGTCACGTCCTCGACGAAGCATCAGTCTTTGTCTTCCATGACGACTACGTTAACTTCGGGGCCCGCTCCTGTCACGTTATCCCTGTCTACGATGCCCTCATCTACGACCACATTTCAGTCCGCTAGCACAGGTGGCATCATGATAGCAAAGCCCCCACCGTTTCCTACTGCTCTTGTTGCGTCGCTTTGCACACTGCTCCCGCTCTCCGGACTGGTGATCTTGGGCTTTTACCTATACTACCGTAAGCGGCAGGATTCAACCAGCGGCTCGATCATGACGTCGATTTCCAAGCAGGACAAGTACGTTTGGGGACCACTGGGTCTAGTCACGCGGCGGGAGAGGGACAGGCAAAACCCGGTGTTGACAGCGCAGGAGGCCGAGGCGAGACCGGACCCCGTTGCTGAGGCCATCCGGAAGGAGGAACGGGAGCGCCTAGCGAACATGAGACCGCCTGGCGAATCCAAATTCTATGCACCTGGCGTACGGCATCTCGTCGAGTATGTGGGCAGTCGAGAACGTATGAAGGTCATCATCGACTGGAGAGATAGGGTCAAGATGGAGCGGCTATGGTGAGATCAACTTTGTCACCCCCTCCTGTTGTTTGTCTTGTTTGATGCACCTTGAATCTGTCTTGGCTGTCACACAGTCCATGCGGGACGGAGATTGAGGTCCTGCCGCAGCAAATGATATGAAGGAGACGCAAATATGATGCCGACACGTTCTTGAACGAATCATTGACGCCTTGCGAAGACCGACGAAAACGGATTGGCAGGAAAGTGTGAAAAAAAAAGTCATGCTCATCTTAATTTAAGAATTGATAGATAGTCGAAATTTTCCATTCATATCTTGAAGCACGGCAATTAGCTTGCTCCAGCATGGAGAGAGCTTTACACCGAATCTGACAGACCTCATTGACCAGGGGTAATGTGCGCCGAACTGGTGTGAAAATTCCACAACTCTTGGGACGACCGGGAAATTCCTCCTCTCAGTCAGCCTACACGCCTCCCAGATAGACAGACGTACATATCCGAGGACATATACTTTGGCGTCATTCGACAGCTGTTTGTCGTCCAAACTCCACTTGCGGGCGTGCGGGGGACTCGGCTTTCTGGGGGCGACGATCCGGCTGAGCGCAAGACATCCGCGCGCGCAACATTATTTTTTTTTCTTTCATATATAAAAAAGGGACGGCGAATTAAAGGACATGGCTGGTTCTTACGTCGAGGCCAGAAAGCCTTACGCACCACTCGAGTTCACAGCAGCAGCAGCCATCACCACCACCACCACCATCACCACCAGCACACGATGACCAAGTCACTGAGGGATCGACTCATCGGGGCGTGGGACCTGATAGAGTACTGCGCGTATCTGCCGGACGACGAAGACGACAAGGTGTACCCGATGGGACCGGACGCCAAGGGCATCATCATGTATACGCCGGACGGGTACATGTCGGCGCAGCTGCTGACGCCAGGGCAGCCGAAGTTCGACACGGCCAAGGGCAGCGAGGCCGAGTGGGCGCGGGCGGGGAAGAACTACGTCGCGTACACGGGGCCGTTCTACCTGGACGAGGAGGGCGACGACGCCGGCCCGCTGCTGCTTCACCACATGCGCACGTCGAGCCTGCCCTACCTCGTCGGCGACACGCAGAGGAGGCTCGTCGCCATCCGCGACGAGCCCGACGGCACCTACCTCGTCCTCAGCCTGAAGGGCACGATGAAGGTGGCCGGCCAGGACCGCTTGATCAGGGTCAGGTGGAGGCGGCTCCCAGACAACCAGGCGACCGCGCCGCCGAACGCGAGCCGGTAGATTCGCCGTCGCACGCACGCAAGCGCCGAGCAGGCACGCGCTGGAATCAACTCCGTCGGTCTAGATCAATAGATGAAGCAGGGCTCAATCTCTCTTTTTCTTTCTTTCTTTCTTCGTTTTGGTTGGAGCGGTGGGGAGCGACGATGCAGAACCACGACGGTTTCCCTCCCCCACCCCCCCTCCTCCCTTTCTCCCTCCCTGGTTCGAAAGACTGTCTGCGTCAAGATGCTTTGCTACATAATCGATGCGTAGATATTTCACTTTGGGCGAGCTCATCTCGTGCTCCTCCCTTCCCTTCCTTCTCTCCCTCTCACCCTGCCATCCTCCGCGCTGTTCAGCCAACGCTTTCTCGGCTGTTGCGTTGCGAATCCGAATGCATTGCCCCGTTGCTTCACCCCCAATAGCTGCCAGAAAGCCCTGATTGTCAGCGGGTCGTTTCGTGGACCGTATGAAAACCGCACAGCCCAAGGTCTCGTCGTCGAGCCGTGCGCTCCATCGCCCCATCGTTCGTAGCCTCCTGTCTCGCATCACCTACAAGCCTGCAGCTCACAGCCCCTTCACAAACTCCAGAATCTCCTCCGCGACCGCGGCTGGCTGCTCCTGCTGCGGCCAGTGCCCCGCTCCCTCCACGAACTTGACGCCCCGGAAATCCGTGCACACGTCGCCCATCTTCTCGATCGCCCCGGGCTGCTGGTAGTTGCCCCAGTCCTGCCTGCCGCTCACGAACTTGCACGGCACCTCAATCGTCTTGCCGGTGAAGAGCAGCACGTCGGCGGACTGCCTCGCGTCCGTCTGCGCGCGGTACCAGTTCAGCCCGCCCTGGAAGCCGGTGCGGCCCCACTCCTGGACGTACACGTCCAGGTCGGGTTCGGGCAGCCAACGCAGGGTTTTGGAGGCGTCCTCGGTGGCCATCATGGAGGCTACGGTCTGAGGCATGGTTAGATCCCGCGGCATGATGTAGTACTCCGGCATCTTGGCCAGCTCCTGGGCGGTCCACGCCTTGAGCGGCTGAGGGTCGTTGCGGCTGTAATCGGCGGACTTGACGTGGAAGTATCCGCGCAGGAAGGCCTTCAGACCTTGCGGCGCCGAGAGCATGTCCTGCGCGGCGGGAGCGGACGAGTGGTACCACTTGTAATGCTTGCGCGGCGGATCAAGCGCGGCAAGCTCGCTCGTCACGTCCGTCCCCACGATGCCCGAACTGTCGTGGCCGCTCGGATCGCGCTGGCGTGCCGTTGCAAAAGGAGGGTTGGGAATCGCCTTCCACGGGTGCGACATCAGGACCAGTGCCTTGAATATGTCCGGCCGGAACAGCGCACACGAGCCCGCGCTTACGGCGCCGAAGTCGTGGCCCACCACGCAGTGCACCTCCCTGTGACCCAGGGCGGACACGAACACGACGATGTCGCGCACGAGCCGTGTCATGGTAAAGCCGGACAGGTCGCACTCGGCGTAGGGCCGGTCGTCCCATCCGGTCGTGCGTCCGAATCCCCGCTGGTCTGGCGCAACGACGTGGTAGCCCGCCGAGGCGAGGGCGGGCATGATCTTGCGCCAGGAGAAGGCGAGCTCTGGGTAGCCATGAAGGAGCAGGATCAGCGGTTTGGAACGAGAAGGATCGTAACCAGCCTCCAGATAGTGGAAGGTAAGGTCGACAATGGGGCAGGAGACGTAATTGGAGGCGATTCCGTCGGGTAACGGGAGTGGGGGTAACGGGCTGGTTCTGGTGCTGGCGCTGGTGCTACTGTGGGCCATGATGGGGGCCTTTGTTCGGAACGACGATCTGATCAGCAAACCACGGCTAGGCGACAAAGGCATGAATGGATGGTCGTTGTATGACCACGTAGGGTTATCAAGAATCACGTAAAAATCAATACTCGAGAAGGCAAGTCTGCTTAGATGCTGTTTGGTGAAGATTGTCGACGTCGTTTGATCCGAACGGTACAAGTCATGCAGCACGTGCTTATTAATGAGCCTCATCCTTTTGAGCGACTCGGCTATCCTGGAGATCTGCGGCCCATGTTGGCCCCGCACACCGTGATGCTGTGTACCTACATGGAAAGCAAGGGAGGTCAGGACGTGTGGAGCGCTGAGATCTGGATGGATCTCGTTCACACGCTCAGGCCACTGGCGGTACCTTCGTGGCGTGCTTGCCACAGGAAGGACGTGGCGAGAAGGAGGGGACGTTGCATTGTTGCTAGGAGGAAGAACGGGAGAGAAAAACGAAAGGTGGCCAACATCAGACTTTTGTTAAGACGGGCTCTCCCTTGGGACAGATGATGGCGGGTGTGGAGGGCAGTTTCGCAGAGCGGGTCACAGCGTCATAACACGTCGAGAATAGGGTTCGGTCCGATTACGAGCGCATTTCCAGTGGACGTTTCAGAGTCTTTGCCCACCGCCTGCGCCATGTCTGCGTCCAGGATCCGAATCTCCAGTCTCCCCGGTCCGCGGGAACGTGGCGTCATAGCAAAGGGCCAAACGATCTGGAAAAGGAAAAGATTTGGACGGCATCGTTATAGGCGATGATGAAACACGCAACGACAATGAAAGAAAATAAATACACAAAACAGGTTCAGCTGCAGTCAGGCTGTTCGTAGCACGTCTCTGCTGTCATTCTCTCTTCACGGGGCTGATGACCGTCACAGTGGATGCCAAGATGCCACGGATGGTGTTGTCGCCGCCTGCGATTGAGGGCGATGAGCTTCCGAGGCATTCTCTCTAGGTAGTTGCATTCCTGTAGGCCGAGCGCAATGCACAGTGCCGCTGCGTGATTCTCTGAGTAATAGTCGTAGCAGCAGCAGCAGCAGCAGCAGCAGCAGCAGCAGCGCTCGTCTCAGCGCACAGGCTGGTTGGCGACAACAACAAACCGCCGCGTGGGCACTTGGATCTCGTCTTGTCCATGGACGTCGATGATCTGCAGACTCGGTAGCGCAGGGCGACGCTGCAGTCCAAAATCAGCCCAGCTGCTGCGTTCCAACCTGGCATCCGCATGGCGTTGTCATCATCACGTCTTTCCTCTGCCTTCCCCTCTCTTCGTGCTCGTCTTCGCCACTCGTCCTTCTTCGCTTCGGCTGCAGACACAAACAAAGCACTCTGGCAGTCAGCACGTGCCGGCTCGATCAGTGGTGTCTCGCTAACTTAGCTGCGCCGTTTATTCTTTGCTGTTTTGGTGGTTTGTGGTGTTGGGTGGAGCTCGCTAGAGTACACAGACACCGCCTGCGACGTCATCTGTGGGTGCCCGTGCGTTCTCGCTCGCCCTCCCAAGGCTCCTGGAGCTTTTCTGCTTGTTCTGCTGCCGCCAGCGTCCGCTCTCCTTCGTCTCATCCATCTTCATCGTCGCCCCCATCTCCCCTCGCAGTCGCCTCGCGCTCTCGTCGCGAAACCGCTATGCAGGCCCTTCCGGCGACCGGGCATTGACACCACAAATATCGCATCTGTCGCCATCATGTTCCATCGCCGGAATAAGGTCTCGGCGCACGCGGTATGCTCGGCTTCCCTCCGCCCAACTCCTACATCATTGCCGTCTTCTGTCCCAATGTACAGCGTTGTTGTGCACTGTCTGCCTGTGAGTTGGTGATGTGGCGTGCAACTGTGCTAACCAAAGTTCACAGCCGGCTATCAGACACAGTGGTCCACCCCAAGCGTCCGCGGCCGCGTCTTCAGCAGCCACCCTCGCATTCCTAAGCAATCAAAAATCAAACCCGTCGCTCTCCGCGGCAGCTGCAGCCGCAGCCCTGCGTAGCAACCCGCAGTCACCCACCAATGTCGCAAACGTGCAAACAAAGCGCCTGGAGCGCCGCGGATCCGCCAGCAGTTCGCACGCAGGTGGAAGTCCGCATCCGGCACTCGAGCGACGCGCGTCGCTGACGGAGCGGCAATTGAGGTCGCCATCGCCCGGTAGGAAGGCTGCCAGCGTCACCCGTGAAACTAGCACGCCGCCCATCCCTCCTCTCCCCGCTGGCGTGGAACGATCAGCTTCGGGCAGGGTAAGGTCGTCGAGCCTGGAACCCAAACCCTCACTCCGAGTAGAATCACCTCCACCCACGAAGCCTGGCGGAAGAGGGGTCAGTCTGGACCGCATATCGACCCAGCCAACCTCGCCGAGGGCTTTGGCCTCTGCACCCACGCTGCCTGGAGTCAGCGAATACGCTGAGCTGGCCCAACGCTCATCCATCAACTTTTCGCGGCCCATGTCACCCGCTCCGAAGAGCCCCACGGCACCTGTTCAGACAGCATCCCCAACACCAGGGGCGGGGAAGACGGGCTGGTTCGCTGGTCCGGTTGTGTCTACGGGACAGCCGAGAAAGTCGTCAGACTCGATAACACCAACGTCTGCGGTAACAATACCAGCACATGAGGTATCAGGCATTCAGGTCGGCTTGCAGGGCGTGGCAGATAAGCCGGTGAAGAAGAAGAAGAAGCGCCTCTCTGCGGGCGGGAACCAAGGCAGCCATCTTAAGCTGGGCACCATGGATCTCACAGGCACAGCGGTGGAGCAATCTCCCCGGGAGGTTGCTTCTCCTCAGTCAGCACAAGAACCCGGAAGCCCAACAACGGCGACGACGGCGTCTTACACCGCGAGCGAAAGTGGAAGATCATCCATTGATTCTGGCAGTGACGTCTCGTTTGCTCATGGTGATGGCCCGAAGACGCGCGCAGGGTCTCTTTTGGCGAGACAGCCGTCTTTGATCGACGAAGCCCCGGAATATGAGGGTCAGCATGAGCGTGCAAACACCCGGAAAAAGGTGGAAGGCATGCCTCCGAAGCCTGCCCTTTCGACTGATGCCCCGAAAGCTGTCGCGATAACTGCACCGGAACCAATTCCTGCACCAGTCATTCAGCCGATGGCTGATGCACCAGCTGATGCGGATGGGTCAGCAAGTACTGGAAAGGCCTCGACGGGACACAGAGCCTTGTCATCAAGCCCAACACGTTCCGCTCATTTCTCTCCCAAGCCAGAGATTCTCAATGGGATCAAACATCATCCGCCAGGTCGCTCCGTTTCACCCGCTAAGTCTGCGCTAAAGCACTCACCATCATCTTCCATACGGACAGCTTCACCGGATGTGCGTATGGCCTCGGCGCCTTCCTCGGAAGTTGGCAGTGAAGCAGCAGGAATCACCTCGTCGGCTGCCAGAAAGAAGGCGAATAGAGTCAGCTTCGACGAGACACCCGTCATCGTGACAGCTGGTCTGCAAAGCTCACGTTACGCAAGCCAATCGCCGTCTAGGACGAGGGATCCTTTAGACGACAACGAGGAGTTTAACGACATCATGGCTCCACGACCTGCGTTACCCAGCTTTGGAAGCGTAAGAGGCCGCAAGCTTGACGATGAGCGGACTGGAAGTCCTGTGACGACGTCGAAGCCCTTGGGCCATTCTTTAGATCATGGCCTCGGCGGTATACTCGTTCACGACTTCGCAAGGAAAGGCTCCGGACAGCGTGACGAGAATCTGCCGCTTGCACCCGAAGTTACCACCGTTGAGGGTACTGGCTATGAATCCGATTCACAGTCCGAAAGCTCGGATCGAATGTCATCATTCGACACATCACCAAGCATTGCGACGCCAGAGCCGATGTCGTCTGAGAAAGATCCGGCGCCGAAGGGAATCTCAGAGGCTGCAGAGATGGCTCAGATCTCACATGAGCACGCGGCTTCCAACGGTACACCCGGAGCGCTGCTAGAGCAGTCTGCGGCACAGCATTCGATCGTTGACGTAAAGGAACCATCTCCGAAAGCGCAGCGACAGGAAACCGATTTGCAAACACAGCCAACATCTACGATCGCCTCTCCTACGATAGTTGTGCAACCTGCAACACCAGCTGCAGACACTGAAGAAGAGAAGAAGGCATTCATAATGCCGGGATCGTTTCCTGCTGCTTGGGACGATGAAAATCTAGAGCCTGAGCCTACAAGGACTGCGATGCCAGCGCAGGTGGAACAAGGGCCAAGCAGTACTGTTGCCACCCCGCAGCTCAGCCATGGCGAGTCGGACACTGAATCAGATTCAAGCTCAATATGGAGCGATGCCGAAGAAGATCTGCCGTCAGGACCGGGCGGCTTCGCCAGCTTGAATGCCATTGTGGATTCTCCGTCTCCTGTCGTGAAGTCTGAGCCTGTCCCTAGTCTTTCTCTGTCAAAACATGCTCCACAAGCATCCGAGGATGAACTTCGGCGCGCAGAAGTTCCACCTTCACCAACGGCGGCTCAGTGGGATGCAGCCACTGCGTATTGGAGAAGCCTGAATGAACAACAGAAGAAGGAGTTGGAGAGACAGGCCATGCAAAGTTCGCAAGTCGATGAGGTGCCGAGACCTGCTACTCCGACTCATACGTTGGAGAAATCTGGGCAAGAGCCAAAGTTGGAATCTCCAATTGCTTTCATAAGCGAGGAGAGTCCCACTGCGCCCAGGCAGAAGAAGGAAACAAAGTTGCGCACGAGCATGCGACAGAACCAGGCCATGAGCAGTGATGACGATGCTCCGCGAATGTTGAAAAAGACCATGCGGAACAATGTGCGAGAAAGTTCAGCGGCGGCCAAGGGTAGTGTCGGTGGTGAGCAGCGTGTGCTCAGAACTTCAATGCGAGGATCACCACCTCAGGTCAGGCCTGATAGTACGCGTCGACACAGCAGCGGCTTGGAGATGTCAAAATGGAGCCAGGAAGGACAGAGTAGACCTGCGGATGTTGCGCAGAACGGGCGTCCCAGAACAGCCGGTGGTGCTCCTGCAAACCCAAAGCCCGTCCTGAAGAATGCACCTGGGGTGCCTCCTGCACCAACATTGCGGAGACAAGGGTCTGATGAGTCGGTCAGCTCGTTCAGGAGACAGCGTGTCAGCTCGCCTGCCCGACGCAACGGTGTCGTGACTATGCGTAGGAGCATGCGGAACACTGGCACAACAGTGCCAGTGGAGCAACGACCCCAGTCTCCGGTGACAAAGATAAAGAAGGCTGGCAGATTCAATTTGAGATCGCTGTCGCCTGTTGGGAGACAACCAATGGATAGCCCCAAAATGAGACCTTCTATGCGTACAAGCGGCTCCGAGGTTGGCACGTCACCTACTTCTTTGCGTACTCCGGATTCGAAGAAGTCTCGTCTCAAGTCGCCAACGCGGCTGGGCTTCGGGAGATCGAAAAAGCTAAAGGAGCAAGAAATGCTATCTACTTTACCCTCCTCAGACGTAACTGCGCCCTCTCTTCCTGCCATCAAGTCACGAATCCCCGCTGATTCTGACTCTGACGACGATGACGACCTCCCTCGATCCACTTTCGTCAGTCGATTCGCAGATTCAGACGATGAGTTGGACAACACGCAGCAGGGAAAGTCTCTGGCACCCGTGCGTGGCATTCCCCGCAAGGCTGGAGATGATGATGGAGACTCGACCGACCTGGAAGACAGCGACAATGAACGCCCGAAGAAGATTCCTCCAGTGCCCAGTTTAAAAGATGTTGACACGGCCCACGGTAAAACAACTACCTTGACAAATGGTAACAGGCCCAACTCAATCCTGTCTTCTGGGTCATTACGCAAAGGAGAAGCAGGGTTAGCGTCCAGCGTACATGCACCAACTCCGGACCGTCCACGCCTACAGAAGCGACGTCTGAGCTGGCTTAGTATCGGTAGTAACCGGCGCAGTAGTAGCGTTCCGCCGATAAGCCTCGCAACACCGCCGACGCCTTCGCGTGACAATGATGTCGCCACCCAAAAGCCAAAACTATTGCGTCGTTCGACACCGACCGGCCTTCCACTGATCTCGGAGGACTCAAATTGGCCACTCCCTAACGACGTCGGCAACGATACGCGTCCCAGCACAGCAGAAGGTCCGGGCACGGCCCTTCGATCCCGCACCATGCGGCGACCAGACGTGGGTAAACGACGTTCAACAGCGGACTATGTGGGCAGCGAACGAACTGCCGTGGAGGAGAGTGTGTACGGCGACGACCGTCCGCCGACAATCAAGAAGGTGGGCTTTAGCTTCGACAATACGGAGCCCGTGTACTCCATCCGCACAGGACGAAAAAAGAAGTTTGGCGCGCTGAGAAAGATGTTCAGGCTGAACGATTAAGCGACACGAACGACTTCCTTTCTACACATGTGTTTGTTCTAGCTTTTTGGTGATTTAACACGGAGGCTTAACGATGTCTCCTCAGTATAAAAATTGATACCCGTAAGATGGGGAGCAAAAAGAGAGGTTGGTACACGGCGAAAAAGATCTGCATTCTTTTCTTATTTCACTTTGAAATTCTTCTGTACATCCTTTGGATATTCGGTGCTGCTCCTAGCCATTAAAAGTAGGCTGGTTGAGCAGATGAGTCCAGATATATACCGTAAAAGAATAACTCTAGGGCAGCCTGCTTTGAGGAGCAGATATTTTCTAATAGTAATCCACATCGTGGCAAGAGTCGGTGCGGTGTCTATTTCCTTGTTCTTGTTTGGATGGATTATGTTGGAGTCCATTGCTCCAATTCTGGACATGCATTGACCCCCACATCGAAATATCATTGGAGAGCCAGATCCAAGCAGAGTCCGGCCTAGCTGCTCCTGAACTTTCTTTCTTGACGTGTCATTGAACGCCTAGACCGACTATGTCAACACTACGAGGCTGATTGGCTGAAAGGTCACTTGAAGCTGAACAACCTCCGGTAATAATGGTCGGACATAGACTATGATTGTTCATCGTTCCCCCCCCCCCCTCCTTTTTTTCAAACAGGAATTGAAGACCAACTTAAATCAATCTGCCTTTTCGGCGAGAGGCACGGAAAGAATGTCGTCATGCGGAGCAAGTGCCTTGGGCAATCCACGACTTCGACCACTTCTTCCCGCTCCAGTGCCAGACGAATCAGCGGTCAAAGCTTCGAGCTTTCTGGTCACGTCGCAACATGTGGCCGTGCCGAAGAGGCGTTCGATCGGCGTCGCTTGCGAGGAATGCCGACGGTTGAAGATCAAGTGCGATGGTGTGAGGCCGCGATGTTCAAAGTGTGCTAAACGAAGAGTCGAGTGCGTCTACAACACTTTGGAGTGCGAAACTCACGTGCAAGGAATAAAGCGTAAGTATAGTGAGCTTGCTGAAAAGGTATCCGTGTACGAGGAACTCTTCGACGCGCTTAGGACTCGGACAGAGGATGAGTCGCGAATGGTACTGTTGAAGCTCCGGGCTGGCGCGAGCCCTGGCTCAATCGTGCGCCAGATCAAGGATGGAGATCTATTGCTGCAGCTCTCGCTTGTGCCAGAGACTTGCACCCGCTACGATTTCCCGTATATCAGCCAGATGCCAAGACGTTTGCGGACTCCAACGAACATCTACCTGAGCTCTGTGCTTTACGAAGCCGCGTGCCCCTCCACGGCTTCGTTATCAGCTGTTGGCAGAGTCTCTCGCTCGTATCACAGCCCGTACGTAAAACCGTACCACGCCGCAGAGATGATTGATGCCCAGCTGGCAGACGCCAAGCCTTCCAACTGGACTGCCGTTAGCTCGAATGACGCGATGTTGCGCAGGCTTCTCGAAAAGTTCTTCCTACATGACTATCCTCGTTACGTCTCCTTCCACAAGGACACTTTCCTGGTGGACATGAAGAATGGCCGGCATGAGCACTGTTCATCATTGCTCGTCAACGCCATCCTAGCTTCTGCTTGCGTAAGCATCCGATCTCGAGCTGCGCAACAAGTGGAATGCTTGAACTGATCTCTCACATCCAGCGTAGCGATCAGAGCCTCCCGGACCGCTCGCGATATGGGAATCCGCATGGTCTTGCGTACAAGTTCTTCGCTGAAGCAAGGAGGCTCTGGGAGTTGGAAGCTGGACGAAGCAAGCTTACCACTATTCAGGCTGCCCTTGTTATGAATACCATCTATGCCGGTGCGAAGTTTTTCCTCCGATCTCCCACAGCCAGTTTACATGAACTAAGCATAGTGCAGCGGATGGTGTGGACAGAGTTGGATTCACGTATCTGCTTCAGGCGACGGCCATGGCACATGATATCAAACTCTTCGCCACAGTGGATGCGAATGTAACGGTCTGGAATGCTGCCAGTCGTCTGTTCACCGCATGGGGTCTTTTTAATTGGCAGGCGTAAGTGCTCGTATTTGCCAAACTGCAACAATTCGCGCTCATTGAACTGCGGGTAGACAACACTGTTACTACCTCTTCCGACCGCCTTTGCTTCTGCGGTCCCCACCACCGCTTCCCGATCCGAGCCCAGGCCTCAAATTTTATCCCGAGATCTTGATTCGATATCCCTCGGATCAACTGCTGTTCTCATTGTCTTTTGGCTACAGCTTCAAGGTCGTGTGCGAATTTCGCAGCATCATGAACGACCTTACGCTGGAACTCCTCGAGGCAAACAACGTCGCCAAGAAACTCTCGTGGGAGCGGGCGATCAGTTATCGGGATAGGTTGGAAGCGTGGTATAGATCACTACCGCCGCCTCTGTCACCAAGATCGCTCATCATGCCTACCCATTTCACCATACAGTACGTTTGTCCTTCAATCAGACTTTTTTTTTCCATTCCATTATCCCAAAATTACTTGAGAGAACAAAGATATGACTTACCACGTATGTGTGTTTTGAAAATTAATCAAGCTGGTATATGTCATAGAGAAGAGCAAAGGACTGTTTCAGCTATCCAAGCTCCTTTCTGATTTGTTTAACCTATTTTGGAGCTAATATTCTAGTAGTTCAGAGTATTATGGCATGCTTGTCATACTGTTCTCAGTGCAAACCCTGCGCGATGACGTGAACGGAGAGGACGCGGAGAGCCGCGAGCGGCTTCGCAAATCTCAAGAAATCATAACAGACTCATTGATTCAACTAGAGACGCTGCTCCGGCTATACTACCTGCGCCACGGATACGAACAGTACGACCCGTTCGCAATGCATTTTTTGGTTTTGCTCGCAAATTCAGCCTTGGGTGCGATCCAGTCGACAGCGGAGAGCTCTCTGGACCTCGAGGCGGAAGAGTCGTTTCGATCGACGCTTGTGCTGTGCATGAAAGGGATATACGATCAAAGCAAGAACTTCTACGTTGCGGAAGTCATCTACCGTCTGCTCCAAGCCCGTCTTCGCGCACAGGATCGATCGCTGATAGAGCGATATGTGAGCGTCGATTTTACGGCGAGAGATGACAGAATCATGAGCCAGGAGCTTCAAGCGCAATGGGTCGTGCCGACGCCAGCCCGCAATGGCGATCCTGATGGTTCGCGGTTGGAAAAGATGACTGCAGAGTATCAGCAGCTATCGATGGATTGTGAGAATGAGGCACATAAAGATGGGCTGTAGCATCTTTCACGTGTTTGTCCAAGATGCGGTCATGCTCTAGAAACTGGCGAAGAAAAGAGTTTGGGCGGTAGAGTCGTTTGGACCGAGTTCATCGCAATTAGAACAATTAGAGATGTATGATCCGTTGCATTTAGCACCGCTTATCGTGACACCCTACTGTATGGTCTATCAGACGCGATTGCTTTCGTCCGTTCTATATTCACTTTTCTTCCTCTTCTTCTTCTTTTCTTTTATTCGAGTCTGTGAAACGTGCTTAGTGCACACCATTGGGTGCATGTTGGACAGCATTATCTTCCAAGTCCCGCAGGGCTAGGATAGTTTTCTCAATTCTTTCCTTCAGATCCTGCGCCGGCTCCACGTACGGCCTTCTCGGCCTCAGCATCTCCGCTGCGTTTTGGATTCCCGCCGCGGGCGCCGTCAGAAGAGAGGCTGCGTATTTCGTGCTGGCGATCCCAGCCTTCGTGGGTGCCTCGGCGAGCGACAGCACCTTTTGCAGCGCCAGCGCCTCGTCCTGCTTGCCCGTCCGCCACAGCTCGTACAGTCGCGCGACCGACCGCGGCATCACGTTGGCGAAGGCGGCGATGCATCCAGCGCTTCCGACGGCCAGGCCGCCGAGCAGGAAGTCCGACTGGCCTCCAAAGGCCGCAAAGCGCGAAGGCGGAAACGTGGCTGCCAGCCTGGCGATCTTCGCCACGGAGCCACACGTGAGCTTGACGCCCACGACGTTCTCGTGGGCGCTCGCAATCTCCGCGATGGTGTCGGAGTCGAGATCGACGCCGTTGCAGACGGCGGGGAAGTTGTACAGGATGATGGGAAGCGGCGAGCGGGCGGCGACGTCGGAGAAGAAGCCCCTGATGACCGCCGGCGTCGTCTGCTTCCCAAAGTACGCGCAGGGCAGCAGAAGCGCAAAGTCCGCCCCGGCTTGGTGGGCGTCGTCGATGTATTCGAGCACTTGCACGGTCGAATGTCCGCTGACGCCGGCGATGATGGGAAACCCGGCGGGCACGGCGCGACGGGCGGTCTCCAACAGGATCTTGCGCTCTTCGCGCGTCAGAAGAAACGTTTCGGCATTTGTTCCCAGCACGACCAGTCCCTTCAGCCCGGTGCTGGCCAGGAACGAGTAGTACTTTGCCTGCTCTTCGAGACACAGACGCTCGCTGTGCGGCTCGAAGAACGTGACTGCGGGCACGTAGCACCCAGGCTTTGGGACCGGGTAGCTGTGCGACATTTTTGCTGCTGAACGGCCTGCGAGTGATCACTCCTCCACGTCTCTATTTTTTTTTTCTTTTTTTTTGGTGATCTCAACGGGGGCCGATTGCTGTAGAGTGTTTATGGCAGGATGAGTCTTTCGGCGTGACATCGGATGGAGAGTTCGGGTTTCGACTCCGAACGCGCTTCGGGAACTAAAACTCAGACGGAAGGCTTTCGCATTTCTAATCCGGGACGCATCAGGAGGGGGCAAAAAGACAAGAGCGTCCAAAGCAATGTTACGATTGATGAGGAGAGGGGCACATACATGATTTTGGCCCAGACTTTGCAGCATGATCTTTCCGGAATGGCTGGAGATATAGCTATGAGAAGAACTGTAATTTCAGCATGGGCCTGTGTGACGCCCATGCATACGTAGGAGATGTTCGACCGCCGACAGGAATGGCACAAAAAAGAGGGAAAAATAAAGAGAAGGCACAGATAAAAAGAATTTGATCATCTCAAGTCGCTACGTTGCGGCACGAAGGGCTGTTGTGTCGGAGAGTGTTTCTCCAATCATTGACAAACTGTGCAATGCGGTTGTCACTGTACATTTGCGAAATGGAACCTTACCCGTGCCCACAAGTTCTACTTAAGTAAAGCATCCAGACTCCAAGCTTCGGTTATACTTGATCTTCTTGTCTGTGATCAATACGAGGCAGAAAAAAAAACACTTGCATTAGAACAGCTGGAAGCTACAGTGTCTGTTGATAGAAGCGGAGAGGGGACATACGAGGTTGTCCTAGAGCCGTTGTTTCCTAGCCCGAACGCAGGACAATGTTCAGCTGACAAAATGAAGACCACTGTTTGGTTTGAGCGATTGTAATTTTGGCTCGCTCCAGCTTTGCCTTTTTTTTTTTTTTTTTTTTTTTTTTTTTTTTTTTTCTTTCGAGGTTTTTTGAGTTTTTGAGCCGTACACAGTGTAACTCGTCATTCCAGCCAAGGAGGGCCAAACTCTTCTTTCTTCTTCTCACTGTCGCTGCTCGATCCAAGTCAACTTCATATTTGACTATGCTAGGCGTCAGCATTCCGAGGCGGCGTCTGTAGCGGGGTGCTTGCGTCGGAATTCTGCGTGAAAGGGAATCCGGAAACCCGTATGCGATTGCTCTCCCTGTCATACCAGCATCGAATAGCGTCAAGTTTGTAAGTTCTCTCCAAAGTACGCCGTACCGGAATTGGAGCTGGCGGCTGTCCTCGCAGCTGGGTAAGAATGTTGAAGAGATCGCTGTCTTGTAGCAGCACCGCGCTACCAAGAAGTCCCCTTGGCTCTTCTTTCAGCACAAACTCGCGCTTCCGAGAATATGTGATCAGGAAAATGTTGCAAATCAGCACGAGACAGAGTACGGCCGCGATGGTCCACGCGACAGGGGGTACAACGAAAAGCCGGGTGACCTGTTCTGTGAAGATTCCGCCAAACTGCCGAGAGGTGCCCGTGGAGGGAAACAGGTATGTGCTGGCCAGAGATGCGAAGAACGATGACCACAGAGTCTCCATGGAGTTCTTGACATTTGTTGAATCCAGTGGATCAGACGAGTTCATGCGGCTGGCTAGCTGATACACCAACCGTCCCCACGCGTCTGTTTGAAAAGTGTTCGAAACATCAAACGACTTGTACGTCGACAGTGAGTTCTCCAGCACTTTGTAGAAAAAGGGCCGGATCTCCTGCGCACTGCTCTCGTTTGCAGAAAAGCCGGCAAAGGCGGGACTGCCGCTGGACGTGTGCTCTACGGTGAGTTGACCTTGGGTTGTCCAGTACGAAGGGATGCAAGACAGGACGGTAAAGTGTGCTAGTTGATTTGCCGACGTGTTGGAAGCACTTGCCGCAATGATGCCAAAGCGGCTATAGTGAGCTGCTGCATCACACTGAACTGTGCTCCAGCTCAACATGTAAATTGACTCGTTGGTGCTGGTGATGAGATTCTGGCTTGGCATTGAACAGTCTCTGTCGATGCCCTGTACTGTCACAGTTCCGTCGCTAGAAGTGACGCTGATATCTGAGCCTGTCAAGACCCGGCAGTCCAGAAGCGCGGAATATGCCGTTACATTGGCGGTGATGTTGCCAACCTTTGCAACGTCGCTTGTATTGAATGGATCGAATGCGTACTGGTCTGTTGACCACGGGGGTGGCGTTGCGTCGAATACAGAGACTGCGCCTGCAATGTTGATTGCTGCTTGCAGATCAGTTTGTGCGTTGACTGCCTGGTCGTCAAAACTGTTGGAAGACGTCAAGTTGATCGGGGCGGATATGAAAGTTGAGGAAGCAGCCAGCAGATGCGACGTTAATGGGACCACGGCGACAGACAGGACAATACTCAGAAGCATGGCCATCCCAATGATGCAGTGTCCACGCGAAAAAGCTATTGCCCAAGAATACCAGGATGGATAGTTGCGATAATCCAGCATGACCGTCTTTCGCATGTTGGACGCTTCCGCCTCGGTGTGCGACAGCTCAAGGAAAGGCTGTCGATCCGCTGTCGCGTTGACCACAGCGTCCCAAGCCATACGGTACAGTGTCATTAGGAACGCTGGAAGAGCTGTCCACAAAAGTCCATAACTCCATGAGATATTCGTGATTGAGAAATTCAGAATCGGTATCGATGGGACACTTCTGACGCTTGTTATGCCATTGTGAGAAGCCGAGAGACGCTCAAGCACAAGTATCGTTACAATGATACCTACTTCTAAAAGCACCATAGGTATGAGTGTTCGTTTCTTGAGTAGACTTGACTTCCAGGTGGTAGGCCGAGCCATGTTCACGTAGCTTCAGGAATCTCCAATGCCGATGTGATACTGGTTTCTCTCGCGTAAAAAATGACTTGGACAAGATGAAGGCCATCCAGGCAGGAGACACATGTGGACAGCGCTTCTCAGGCATAGTGAGGGTCTGGCAACGCGACCCTAAACAACACTTGCGGAGATGTATGGCCTTGGTCCTCAAGCATCAATAAACTGTCTATGCCACACGGCCAGTTCCGTAGCATCAGCAAGGCTTCTCGACGGACCACACAAACGAACAGTGCTTCGATGGCGACCCTGACTGCTCGAGTGTACCACTCGCCTGTGGGCTTGCCAGTTGGTGTCCACGAGTGCCGTCTCGAGTATCGGATCAACCAATCGAGTCAAAATCTGGCCAACCGTAGGCCTGCATCGAGACACACAGTATGGATTGGGCGGCGGATCCGATGGTGTAGCCAAGCAATATGTCGGGGTATTGGCAGATGCTTGTTTTCAGCTCGTTTACTGAGCCGCGTTGACAAGCCTTGCGAAACGGAGAGTGCCGTGTTAGACCACGGCCTAGGCCCAACGGCACGATCCATTGGAAAAAGCCACCAGAGTACTTGTATACTGATACATCGGAACTTCAGCCTGACCGTTGTGGGAAAGGTCTAGATTTTTGACTGGAACGTATAGAAAACAGATGTAGTTCTCAATTGCAGTCCTTCGACGATCCAGAAAACCTCTAGAGTCTTTTTCAAACTCGAATATCTGCCTTATCCGAAATCTCGGCATGAAAGAAATATCAGTGGTGGTCTTCAGTACATTGGTCGGCATAGTGGCCTCGCAAACCACTCTCGACGCTTCCAAATGCATTCCAGGAAGCGGAGTGACCGAATTCACGAATTGCAACGCTCTATACGCTAATATTGACATATGCAACGCGACAAGCACCGAGACGGATTTGATCAATTGCTTTTGCAAGCAGTCCCTATTCAACGAGATCTTCGAGTAAGAGTCCACCATCAGACTGGTTGCGTACGTTAGCGCCCTCTGACGACTGAGGTCACCATAGTTGCGAAAGCGAGCAGCGTCTCTGCTACGGCAACGGAGCTCTCGACAACGATGCGGAGGATCTCGCCAACACGTGGCACAGTGCTTGCGACAAGCATATCAGCTTCGCGCCCACCACACCGGTGGTTTCGTCAATCACAGCCTCGTACGACGCGAACGTATGCACCACGTTCGCAGACGCATGCGTCAGCGCCTCAGCAGCTCTACAGAGCTGCCAGACTGCGTATTCGTCCGTCGCAGACAAATCTTCGTGCCTGTGCGGAGCGGACGTGCAGGCCTTGGGGTACACGTGTGGGTACTTGGGCAATGTTACATGCAAGAGGACAACCGCGGCGACGGAGAACCTGCCCGGCTTCGGGTTCTGCAGTAACTTCGACCAGGTGATGGGGAGTCTTCTGGTGAGTGTTGCAAAGTTTGTTCAAGCGCCGTATGTGGCAGGCCAGTGGTGCTCACGGGAGGAACCAGGCGGAAGCGTCAACAACGTCTTCGGTACTGACCACCCCGCTCGTGACAAGTTCTTTGACCGGTTCGGTCACGGTCGTAAGGCCCACGGCTACGTCCACGTCCTCTACTGCGTCCAGCACTACCTCTTCGGCAGCGACGTGTGCATATGCGCGCTCTGGGCATGCGCTTCCACTGCTCAGCTTTGTTTTATGGGTCTACTTGTGGTGAACCTGCAGTCTTCAAAAGGGGCCTGTTCGGACGTGCCCGGCTTTCGTTGTTAAATAGTAATGATACTCAGCTGAAATGGAAATGTTCTGTGCCTTGAAGCCATGCTCAGCAAGTCGAACACGGTACCTGCGGCCATCACGTGGATCAACTACGGCTCAGTCGTGTAGCAGAAGGGAATCGAGGCCACGGCGCGGACTGGACGACGGTGGTCAGGCAGGCCGTGGGCTCCGTCCGGGATATCAGGGCTGGGACAGCTGACTCCTCAGTGGGGTGACGATCAGGAGGTGATGGGCAGGGGTGACGCGTGATGGGTCGTGTGTTGTCGTCGCCGTTGTTGTTGTTGTCGTATATGTGCCGAGCGTGAATGACGAGCATTGATTGTGTCCTCGCCCGAGTTTGTTGTCGCGTGAGGTCGACGAGCAGGGAGCGGGAAAAGTCGCGCGCTGTTCCGGCTCCCCAATGCCGTCGGCGACGAATCATCAGCCAGCAGCAGCTGGTCCGTCCTTTTTTCTCCTTCATGCATGCTCATTTATCGTGCGCGCCCGCGGGTGACAGGAAGAGAGAGTCGGACGGACGTTCCATCTGACGACGCTGTCTGTCGCCTGAATTCCCTCGTTGTCGCCGTCATCGCCATCGCCGTCGCTGTCGCAGGAAGCACTGCCGGCAGCGAGCACAGCTATTGGGCCTGTAGGCAGCTCAGCGGAGCCCGTACGTCACTCGGTCACCCGGCGCAACTGTCGCAGCATAATTTCTTCCGCATGCCAGTATTCCCTTGCTCGGCTGTCGACGAACGGTCCATCTTCATCTAAGTCCTGGCCGGCTCGCGCGCACACATCATCACAACAATCGAACGGGAGAGGCGAAGAGCAGAAAAAAGAAAAACGAAAGACAAGGAAAAGAAGAGCGCAGATCCGATGCTGGCTGCGACGTCCAGAGCCTGCCTGGGCGAGAGATAGCAACTTTCCCCCCGTAACGAGCACATCATCACCTTCGCTCGCCCGACACCAACGGCCATCGAACTGTCGCCGTCACAATGAGCTTCCACTTCAACTGGTCGCCGCTCATCGCGGATACCTCGCGCGCAAAGGAGATGCTCACTGCCGCGCTGAACAAGTCGCCGAAGCCGCCCATCATCGTCGACGACATCATTGTTTCCGAACTCAACTTGGGCGAGACACCTCCCGACCTGGAAATCCTCGAGATTGGCGATTTGGCAGAAGACCGGTTCAGGGGCATCTTCAAGATGTCTTACGCGGGCGACGCGTTCCTGACGCTGCGCACTCGCGTGCAAGCCAATCCGCTAAACACATACTTGAGCACAAAGCCAGAATGGACGAGCCCCGGCCCGCTGGCTGCAGCAAGCGGGCTGACGATTCCGCTGGCCATCACGCTGTCGGACATCAGGCTGTCCGGCTTCGTCATCCTCGTGTTCAGCAAGCGCAAGGGCATGACCCTTGTTTTTCGCAACGATCCGCTAGAGTCGCTCAAAGTCAGCTCGACCTTCGACAGCATACCCTTTGTGAGAGACTACTTGCAGAGGGAGATTGAAAAGCAGCTACGGAATCTGTTCATGGAGGATCTCCCGGCAATTTTGCACCGGCTGAGCCTGAGGCTATGGTCTCCAGAGTACAAGGAGCTAGATGATCGGATGATGGAGAAGCAGAAGGAGGATGCCGATACAGCGCCTATAGATCCCCTTTCCAGTCCTCCACAAGACCCATCTGCAGAAGTATGGAGCGATGGAGCCGTGCCGTCCTTTTCGCTCGATCTAGACAACTACAACGCGTCCTTCTCGCAGAAGAATCTTCTCAGGCTGGCGGCATTGAGCGACTCTCACCGAACGTTGTCGCTGTTCACGCCAACGATTCACGATGCAGTGTTCCGCGCTTGGGCTGGCGCCAGTGAGCGTAGCAATTCAGGTTTACAATCGCCACGCCACCGTCATGCTCATCATCACACCACCATAGCCAATTTGTCAAGAGCAGGATCGTACATTGGCAGTGCAACAAGCACCTCGAGTGTGCTTAGCGATGGCGCTAGCGACACCTTGAGCAGAGCAAGCACGTCCTATACCTTCTATGGCACCTCAAGCCGCTACCACAGCGGCCGACCGCGCAAGGCAAAGAAACGCGTCATCAACCTTCGGAAAACGAAGGCCGCAGATGTTGCTACCAAAGCGTCAGATGTGCTTACAGATTCCTCGACTCCGGAACCGAGCATCGCACCCTCTTCTGCACCAAGCGTCATTTACGAGGAGAGAGTAGACGATGCCCTACAGTCGCCACCTCAAACGCCGTTGCTCAGGCAGCGAAGACATCGCGCATCGAGCTTGGATGAGACACCGAGAGCGTCCATGATGCTGACCGCTACGCCTGCTCCTGCTGCTCCCCGCTCGCCGAAGAAACAAGACTCGGAACGTGCTACTGAGAGGCATGAGGCGCCTCCTGCATACACGCCACCTGAGGACCCAAGTGCCTTCATGTCAACGCATGCACAGGAGGGCAAGAAAAAGGGCAAGCAAACACGACCCACACTTAAGACTTCTGCCACAGACTTCGCACCAACCACCAGAGCCCTGCCGCTGAGCTCCGAACTCCTTCGCACGCTGTCCAGCGAAAGACTTGCCTTTGGCCACAACGGGCCAAGCAGTAGCCATAGTAGCTTTGGCAGCCTCGCAGCCCCATTCAGCCCCCCTAGCGAGGCGAGCAGCAGCACTGGAGGCGGCATCCTGGAGCAGGCCTGGCTGAACAAGATTGCGAGGGACATCGCACGCAAGGTTGAAGAGGAGCGGCGAAGGGCAGAGGGCGTGGATGAAGAAGAGCAGTCACGTCATCACGGAAATGGCTCTGAAAAGCTAGGGCAGAGGCCCCAAGATGACAACGACGTCGTCGCACCACCTCCCGCTTATGCTGCTTGATTGTGAAAAAAAAGTTTTTGTGTTACTATGAACGATTGATAGCGTTCCGTAAGCTTTTTTTTTTGCTGTTCCTTGTTGTATGATGACGAGATGACCGGGGAAATGAGAGGCCAGTGAAGGAAAAAAAAAATAGTATTGAGATGGACTACGGGGCTTGGAGTTCTGTCTGCATAACGTATATATTGTGTTTTTCTTTGGATGGGTAGATTGCTCCTGGCCGAAAAAATGGTTGCCAGATGTGTATATATTATGTATTTTGTGAGGCGCAGAGGCGCTTAGAGTGTGCAGTAATCTTACTCCTACTTGGAAAATCTTTGTGCGTCACTCTGTCGTTTAAGAGGGCTTCAATCTCCGTGCCACGCTGCCCACAGTTTTACTTATCAGAGCAGCGTGCTGTGGACGCGCGGCTGGGTTGGACGAATTAGTCCTGCGTCTGGTGCTCGCGATTCTACTACCAGTAAGTATATCATATCACACAGATATACCCCCGGGGATTGTACTGCAGCCGTAACACATTTTGAACACGCTCCAATCATGTGCACGTCTCGAAGACGTTACGGGCGCGAATTCCAGTGCAAAGTCCAGCCGAGCGACGAGCGAGACAAAATCGTATAGCTGTGCCAATCACACTAACGTAAGGTTGTATTGCTTCCAGAGCACGCCCTCTGACTCTCCAACGGCGGGACCTATAAATTCGGATTCAACCCCCTTTGCGAGAGACTCGCTCGCCTTCTCCACCCAGCGATCGGTCGGCTTGACGTTGGAGATATGGAACACCCCGCATCGCTCAAACTCGCCCTTCGCACCGGCGGGCCTGAGGACGATTCCATACATGGCCAAGTGACCGTGCGGCGGGCTCATGTGCAAAGGCATGCAGTACAGCGTTTCTCTTTCGCCGACGGCGCCGACGTCGAGTTTGACGAATCCCAGGATGTCGTTCAGCCAGACGGATACAGGGCCTGGACCTTGGGCGAACGCGTCCGACTTGGAGGCTACAGCTTGCAGCATGGATGCTTGTACTTGCAGCCTTCCGAGGAGGACGGGACCGAACGGGTCAGCGCTTGCAAGCTCAACGTCGACGTCGAGGACCTTGAACACGATCCGGTTACCGTTCTCGAGATAGCGTTCGTATGGGATCTCCAAGAAGACCTTGCCGTCTATCGACGCCCACGACCACGACGGCGCTCGCCACTCCCTTTGCCTGGAGCACCCGCTGCCGGTCGACCAGCGCAGCTGGTGGGTCAAGACAGATTTCCACAAGCCGGCCGCGTAGTCCTGAGGCGGACCGATCTTACGGGCGATCCCCGAGATGGCTAGGAACTTGTCCTTTTGCGGCTCTGTCAAGCCGCTGTCGGAGTAGATTCGAACGTGCTCCTGCCACAAGCGTAACCGCTGCAAGGCCGGCGTCCTGTACGGCAGCAGTCCCGTGGCCAGCTGCTTCGTCTCCATGCTGGGCTTGTAGGACGTGTTGTTCGGTATGCCCCTTGGAAACGTCTCGCTCGCTCGCAGGCTGCAGCATTCCCAGAATACCTGCTCCTTGGTGAAATGCAGGATACGCGGTGCTAAGACGCGTTCTTGCGTGACCCAGCCTCGGTGCAAGAGAGGCGCATCATCCACGTGCTTCGTCCAGTGGTCAGGATCCCAGCAGTAGTATTTGGCCGTCTGGTGTGAGCGCCATGAAGCTCGCACCTCGAGCGGGGGAATCGTCGTCGGGTCCCTCTGCCAGAACATGCCTTGGAAACTGTTCACGGCACCAGTAGCGGCGAGCGAGAACCAAGCGTTCTCGTAGATGCGCTCCATAAGCCCGGCTTCTCGCTGCCAGTCGTCTGTAGAGTCTTGAATGATGCACAGACTGTCGATCCACAAGTATCTCTGTCCTAGCCTTCGTACTATTTCCAGCGCATCCGCAAAAGTCTTTGGCATGTCCCCCTCTATTCCTGCTCGAAATGCATCTACGTTTTCTTTTAGCAGTCGGAGTGGCACCTCTCCGCCCCAGCAATGAGACAGGACCACATATGGTACGCTCGTGGTCAGATCAGTCCCATATCGTAGGCGCGGCGTGTCCGCAGGTGTAGCGCCAATCTCAATCAGACGTGTGGGCATAAAGTCCGGAGATGGACGTATCCACCGTTTACAGTCGCTGTGAGTTTCATCGCAATTTTCCAGCCACTGTTTTGCAGCGCGGAACGCTGCATCACTTGACGTGGACGAACCGGCGTCAAAATCGTGGGGATGGCCGGTTGACACGTCTAGACGTAGTTACACTAATCAGCCCACAGCCTTTTCTCTCATGCAAGACACAATTACCAGCTTGCGGCTTAATCAGGACAGACCTAGATACCCGGGGCTCAGTGCCGCAGGACCACTGGTCCGTCCAGTACTCGAAGACAACCCCATCCCCGACTCGACTCTGCCAGAAACCGTACGTGATTTTAGTACAGCTTTGTAAGTCATTCCGCTCTTCTGGGCTTAACTGATTCCAACGCAAGCGGCACAGATGGCATCCTGTGTCGGCAGTGCTCTTTAGCTGCTGTACGGTTTGATGCAACTGTTCTGTAGCGGGAACTCCAAGCTCCTTATCTTGTCGGCGACCGGTGAAGAGTGAACAACATACCGCGCAAAGATTTCGATTTGGCTCATCATTAGGTCGTCTCGCAACACGTTGTAAAAGTTCCATTTTTGCCAAGGTTTATGATTAGGAAGGATCTTGACTTGCATGTGTCATTCAGCTTTGGTGGGGCGGTACCTCGTCCTACACGTGAAAACATGGAAAAAGAGCTTGTGGCGGCGAAGAAGGTGATTCATACTACAGCGACATTGGTTAGATGGCAAATCGTATGATATTAAAGATCTCTGATGCGATCCCGCTCAAGCTTCTGTGGTAGAAGCATTCTTGGTAATTTGCCACACAAAGACTAGGATTTTGCTCTTTTCAACAGATTTCATAATATTCCCGTATCAGATCAGACATCCTTGTGCTCTACCTCACACCCTGCTATTCCGTTGTCTTCTTGAGAATATCGTTTATACGAAAATGAGCCAGCCAAAATCAAGGATACAAATTCATCAAAATCCCATAGCAAAGCGACCACTCTGCTAACTCCTTTTTGGCTACTCAATCCACATGTGTTCGCATTTTGCTTCATCCCAAAGCTCTCCTTTGACCATCCCATGTACATAACAGTCTCCAATTAGTTCCCAATTTCGCTTCTTTGGGCGAAGGATTAGTGGTAATTTTCCACCCTTGCAAAGTGAGACCTTATCCCCAATATTCAGAAGAGGAGGTCCTAGTCCAATGTAGCCGCGTCTAGTTCTGAAAATGCTTCGACCAATACTGCGGTTGTAAGTGATAAATTCTAAATCATCTTTTCGAGCTTGCGGGATTGTCAATTTGGCGCGGCGGGATCGAGTAAGTTCCACCGCAGCGAGACAAGAGTACACCGGTAAGACACGGCTTACTGGATATAAACGGCGCTCGGTTTTGTGTGCATTTCGTTCTCGGTCAAATGCGCCTTTTGCGGCTTGCCAACCATCTTCCCAGTCGCCAGCACATTTTGTACCGCAGAGAACATCCATCATGTTATCGTCTGTGACATACGGTTTTCTCGATCGTGCCTTTGTAATTTTGTCAACAGACCAGTCAAGTCTACCGTGCTGCTTCATGTCGTGAGAAAGTTCTTTAATCTTGGCGACAAACGATGTACTCCTTAATCGCTCGGATGGTTGAGTATCATGTTGAACGAATACCATACTGGTAACCACATCAACATGGTAGCCTTCAAGAAGCAACAGGTTAGAATCAGAGCCTGGCTCAGGGTTCCAACGAGAGTCGTTTGTCGCACGAACAACCCGCCTAGTCCCTGGGTATTCAACTTTCAAGAGCGACTCCAGATAAGGATATTGACTCCAATCTGGTACCCAAGAAGGTAGAACATGTGTGGATGATGGATCTAGCCCATGGGTTCGTGGTACGCTAAGAATATCCAGGTTCCGGCTTCTCCTCAAAATAGCGAGAGCGCACTGTCGATAGAGCGCGTCAACCGGCAAATCGTACTTCGGAAGAAGATCTAGCTCTTCAAAACACCTAGGTGCTAGACCGTACAAGCCGAAGATATTGTCGTGGTGGTCTGTTGCTTTGGCAGCTCGGTGCCGTGCTAAGAGCGCAAGCAAAAGTTCCGGATCTCGTTGGTCACCATAAATAGCGTTTCTTGCTTTATCTATAGATGCAATAGCCGAAATACTTCTGGCTACTTTCATATTGTACGCCAATATTTTTCTCTTTGTAGCACTGGTTTCCAGATCGGAAAGCCTTCGGAACTGGCTGGCTGCCCAACTGAGTTTCCACCATTCAGTTGAGGCTTGTCCGTCAATCACAGCTACGTCCTTGGCTAGAGCGATTTCTTGTATGATCTTGCCAAATGTGTTAGTCAAGTAAAATGTCGCAGTCCTCATGTCTATACACAAAGCTCAACATTATGTATGCACAAGAAATCATAAAGCAACCAATAAGTTAGTAAAAAAAACTCCGTGAATGTACTCGAAGATGAATTCTGGAACGTGTAGATTTATAGTCACTAAAGGACTTACCCAAACTCTCTCGAAGTAATCCAAAGATAAAAGCTCAGCTAGATAGGTCCATGGTCTTTGCGTAAAGCCTGGAATAACTCCGCTATTTATGGCTTCATCAATCAGATAGTCCTTTGTTGGCAGACTATCTACGAATTCTATGGCTTCCCCGCTCTTCGCTGAACCCTCGCCAAGCCAAACCAGAACTAATTTGGCTGTTGAATATATAGTTCCCATGAGCTGTACCTGCTGATCAACTTCCGAAAAATTGCTTTGGTCAATGCAAAGAGCATCAACCCACAGAATTCGTTGCTCGATTGGGCTGCGAACATGTCTTAAGAATGAGTAAAGATTGTGTGATATATGCTTCGGTCTTTCATTGATCACAATGCGGTGACTCTGTTTTCTATGACTCCAACGGTATGATAGAGCTTCAAAAGGAATGGCATCCGCTAGTTTGACATGTCGAAGTTGGCAGACAATATGTTCCTCAGCCTTCCCAGGAGCTAGTTCTAGCAGCCTGATCTGGCCTTGCTGGAGTGGTTTGTACAGATCGGACATGGAGATGGCGATCACGATTATGCCAAATATATCATTTCCAGATCTTTTTGTGCATCGTGGGCTTGATGATCAGCGAAGATTCGAAGATCAAGACACAAATTCTTCGATAATCGCTGATCGATGTCAAAATGAGGAAAAAATAACAGAAGCTACGCTCTGGGCGACGAGCTCCACATGTTCTGTTACTTTGTGGTAAACAAAAATCAAGATCGAAGATCAGCTAATAGATGAATACAATATGTGACACGTTGAACGAGGTCAAAATCGCCCGCTAAAGTCCAGGATGGGATGTTTCACACAGCCACAGAAGTATTGCTAATTTTGGAATAGCGTAAGTTTAATAGTCTGCTGCTACTGTTTGCCGCTGATAAACAGAACTGTGAATAAATCTGTTACTTATATCTGCTTTTTATCATACTCTGTGATCATCTGATTCAAGAATTCCAAGGTGTTATACAGGAAAATCCGAATTTTAGAATGAAGACATTGTTATATCCACGTGTTCGTTGCTAGGGTCCTGCTGCGAAGCGAATAATGGTATCACTATCAACATTTTAACACTGAAGTCAAGTGCAGCTGAAAGAGAAGACATGCAGCTGATACAACAATTATTAAGCACAAAGAGCCACCATAAATCTCTGATAATCACCACTCGTCTCGCCTCTAACACGATCCACAAGCCTTCTGCCATGGAATCTTTGGTAAGCGACATTTACCTGGCGAAGGTGCTCTTTGTTCCAATGTATCCTGACCAGTCTGTTGATAAGAAGTTCATCTTTAGTTCCCAGTCCTTTCATGGCTGCCTCCAAATCATCCGCATCGCTTTTGACCTTATCTACCGCACGAGCAAGCATCAGACGAAGGGAATGCTCCATATGTCCCGAGAAATTTCCTTTGATCACATTGTCAAGAGGAGTTCGATATTTCTCATTATATCTATGTGCAATAGCGCGCAGTTGACCATCGGAAGAGTACGCGAAGATCTGACAAACCACGTCTTGGTTCGAGCCTAGTTTGGTCCCTTCCGTAGCGGCTTGAATACGGTCGACCTTCTGATCAATTTCATGAGGTATGCACGGCGCTGACTCTTCAGCGCGGCGAGCTTCGAGAACGTAACTAAAAGTAAGATCAGCATAAAGATGATTTTGACCATCGGTTTGAAAAGGATGCCAATAGGATGCAGTAGAAAACTTACTCGTAGAGCTTTTCAGTCTTCATTGACAAGTCACCCTTGATATCTTTGACCATGTCTTTTCCGAACATCTGCTGATATGCATGTTTGATTGCGTTCAAATCTGCATTTGACCGGCCAAGGCATATTTCGTCAAGGAGTTTTTCCTTTGTTCCAGCACCACGGATAGCACAATTAACTGCGTATGCATCTTGGAGTAGCGGTCCACGAGCTAGTGCGCAAAGGGCCTGGAAGCAGTCAGCCGTCAATCAATGGTATAAGATTAAACTCCAACAAAAAGCAGCATAATTGCGAACCGTTTAGTCAATTTGAAGTTCGCAAGACGCTTCCTTTCAGACCGTGGCAAGAGAACACACCTCTTCGAACCACCCACTGGTTTCAGACTGCAAGTCCTTGATAAGCGATCTCCTGAAGCGATCGTCGTACGTCCGTCTGAGCTTCTCCATGTGCGGCGCATCCGGCACCGACGCCAGCGTTTGAATCAGCTTCTTCTCGTTCGTTCCAAACCCCTTCATCGCGTCTCTCAGCTCCGCCGCCGGCCCGTTCATGTCCGTGGGGGGAAGCTGTCCCTGGATATAGCCGGGCGTGGCCGGCGTGGGCGGCCCAAAGTTCTGAGGGGCTGGCGCTCCGTAGGGTGGCTGCTGCGGGGGATAGCCCGGCTGACCATAGGGCTGGCCTGGTGGAGGATACTGGCCGTAGGCTTGCTGAGGAGGTGGGTATCCAGGTTGTCCTTGGGGTGGTCCGGGAGGAGGATACTGTCCGTACCCTTGCTGTTGAGGTGGCGGATAGCCCGGCTGGCCGTACGGCTGCTGCGGAGGGGGATAAGCTGGATTCATGTTTGGAGGCGGGTAACCCTGTTGAGTTGGCGGATAAGGCGAGTGTCCATGAGGAGGATAATGGCCTTGCGGGGCATAGGGCGGTTGCTGGCCATACTGGGGAGGACCGCCCTCTATGTAAACAAGTGAGCGACTGTCTAAGGACGGGACGTCCAGCTCTGCTTGCGTCGCAACTTACGATATGGAGGATACGACATGGTTTGAGCGTTCTGTTAGCCTAGAGGGTTTAAGACGTTCTAGTCGAGCTGAGAGACGGAGAGTAATACGAGACGGACGAAATGGACCAACGATGTCACGACTGCCGTAGATAAGATTCGGGCGAGCACAAAAGCTAGATGATGTGTGGAAGGAGCAAGATTCCGTCCAAAACGGCCTTACAGCTTGAAATACGTCGCGCTCTTCTACAAGTAACAAGTGGCGCAGCTTACGCGCCAAAAACCAAGTCGTCTAGCGCAGACAGGCGGCGGATCAATTGAGTCCGGGTGACGATACGGTTTTGCGGGCTATGCAAAAGCCAAAAGTCTTGGGCGACTACTGGTGCTCCGCATCTGTGGTGGCTGTGTCCTGCTGATTCATGGGCTGTTTCTTTGGCGCTTAGCCAGCGCGCACTTTCGTTCTGATGCCTAAAGCATGCCTTCAGCCGGGCAGATGCGCGACACTTGCGCGGCGGAGAGAAATTCGATGGTTGTCCGTTGTTCGGCCTGAAGCGCAATGGCGTTTTGATGGGGTCGCTCGGCAAAAGCAACGCCTCGCGCGCATGTTCCTGAATCCTCAGCCCGATCCTAGCGTTTGACGAGGCTGAGGTATTGCCTGTGGCGTGAGCAGCAAACAATCCGCACTTTGCAAATCGTATAAAGTGGAAAGAAGCGCAAATCATGGCAAGTGGCGAGCCTGACGTGGTCAGCCGCGCAGAAACCCATGAAAGGTTGAGGCTGTCGCATGTCTCAGAGGCATCATGAGTGAATGATGTCATAGTAGTATACAATTGTAGAACAAAAAGTTTCAATTGAGGCTCGAACAAGCGCTTGCGTGTGATAGCTATACTACAAGGTATTTTACATCGTACAAAGGTATATTCTTAGGTGTTCGTGGGTATCATAAGGAAGGTATTCATCAGCGAAAGCAAGCGGCCGTGACGTTTTACAGAAACACGATCTACAATCGAATCCAGACCCCGCAGCCCGCAGCCAAATTCATCCATTTTTCTCGTCGCAGAGAACGCTGAGATGAACGTCACTTGCGTTTGTCAAAGGCCCCTTTGATGCCTTCCCAAGCCGCGAGGATGCTGTCGGTCATGGTTGGTCGTCGAGGCGAGTCGTATCGCGCCGGCATGGACGTCCGTCTCTTGTGCCTACTCCTGTCCGAGTCGCTTGAATGATGGCCACTCTTGTAGGATCCGCTCGAGGACCGGCGGTGTTCAGTCGACGTATAGGACGAAGTTGGATAGCTGGACGGCGCGAAGCCGGGGTTATGCCAACCAGATCCAGGAGGTGAAGTACCGGCAGCTACTGGGTGCAAATGACCAGGCGACGTGCCGTACGTGCCACTATGATGGCTTGTAGGGGATGCGCCATTCATGGGCATCTGGTGTGGAGGTTGTGCCATGTGCTGAGTTGGACTGGTAGCATACGGACCACTTTGTGGGCTGTATGCCATGCCGGGGCTGCCGCTGTACCCTCCCGGCGGAGTCATGCCATAGCCGGGTATTGGTGGCGGTGGATAACTGCTGTACCCGCTTGAGACGGAGGACTGTCGACGAGGGCGGCCTGGGATGTCTCTAGGTGCAGAACCACCATTCGGTCGCGGATACTGAGGAGTGATGAATTGAGCGGATAGGTTGTGCTCGCCCGCCTGCGGCGTGAAAGACTGATTGTAGGACATGGCGAGCAGTTGATGGTTTGTGTAGAGCGCTGTTTGTTGAATCTTGTCAGCCTGTGTTTGTCGTCCCTCATTCTCTTGCGGGACGCTCAACTCGCTCTTACCTAGCGCAAGTACTTAGAAAAAAAAAGGGTTCTCCGAACCATATACAAGCACGATAAGACGGTGGCTTTGATAAAGTCTGCTGTCGCTATGCGGCGTTGAAATAATTGTAATTGTCTCCAATCCAAAACGCTTTATAGTCGCAGGCGGTTTCACGGCGCACGAGTGAGACTCAGATGTATTGTCCCAGACAACAGATAGCGTAGATAGTAAATCACTGTGTGTATGCAGGGCAATTGGTAGCTCAGCATATACTTTGCTGGGGATCCCTGATTCGAGAAAGAGTCGAGAGAACAATTAGAGAACAGACGAAGAGAACTGGGCTTGGTCGATTTCAGCAAAGATGGAGGAGAAAAGGTGCATTATCACGATGAGATATAAGGACCTGGGGGCGAGGGAAAGGCTGAGAGGACTATGACCAAAAACAGGGCATCTTCGACGGGACGGCAGGACTGCCACATGGGAGAAACTCCGATCGCCGCTAGCGGTAGAACTGGTGTGGTTCGCATTCCGTCGTGCTGCAGCGGCAGAAGAGTCGCTTAAACCATGATCGTCGTGAGCAGCGGGTCGATGGGCGGCCAATTGGGCGGCGTCCAAAGACCTTCGAAGGCTTCGAGCCAAGGTATAGAACCCTTGACGTCGAAGGCGCGCCGTCTTCCCTGCTCATCTTGGCCGATGTCAAAGTAAGAAAACGCCTTTCCATCCGAGCCCTCCCTTCACGCTGGCTTCCCCAAACCCTGTTGGTGCCCTTAGAATTTCGTTCCGCAGCGGAGAGCCCGCGCGAAGAAGGATCAACTGCCAGAACTGAAAATAGCCAAGCGGACATGTATGCGCACGGAACGGGCAGTATCTCGTCGCGTCGCGTGCGTCATTCATGGACATCCTCCTGGCTGATTGATGCTATGCACTCTGAACGTTGGGTCTGTGGCAGGCGGCGAACGTAGCGTTTCCTGTTGCCCTTGTGCAGCCTGATATCACCTTCGTACGCTTGATATGACGACAGCTGCTTTGTTGCTCATTCTCGTATACAGACAAGGCGACATTGCTTTGCTACCCCTCCGTCCGGTCAGAATGCGCCAAGTCCTATTCTAGGGGGGGGGAGACATGTCGATGGTTCGTCCGGCAGTCCAAGTTCGCATTCATCAACCCCTCTCTTTCGTAATTGAAAAGACCACGCCCTGCCGGCCTAAACTTTGGAGCTCTCGCAGACGAATCTAGACCATGATTTGTAATTGAAAAGAAAGAGAGTAAATGCAAGTCAAATCGCCGTGGATGGAGGCTCACGTCGTCAGATGATGCTTTGTATGATATTGATCATGTGTTGGGGGGGAATAAGCCGTGTAGAGATGACATGAATCGTCCAAGGTATTTGCACAGAATCAACGAATCCTATAACTAACAAAAAGCACATTTTCTCGTCGCGAGGCAGAGGCACGTGTGTCGCCCTCAACAGCAATCCTTCGGGGTTTCAAACGTCGTTCCTTATGAACTGACTTTCGCGGGAACTGAGAGTTGTCAGCGAAGGCACAGCAACTCAAGTCAGGCTCCACGTGACATTCTCGCTCCCCACGCGCCCTGCTGTTTTCAAAAATTGAAAGGGAAGCAAACGAGCCGCATCAATGTTGAAACTTGGGCTTCCAAAGAACTACCGGCCTTCAAAACAGCGCTGCACGCAATAGTGTGGGACGCTGCAGTGGACCTCGCCTGTCGTGACGAGGCTGTTACCCGCCAAAACTGGGATTGAGGTCTTAGCAAGGCCAAGATCTACGACAATCACACAGCGAAAGGTTACCCATCCTAGAGCCAAGGGTTCAGACTTGGCTTCTATTCAACGCGGAACTCCCGGTGAGATCAAGAGGCAGTGACAAGGTGTATGTGAATTGAAATGGATTGGGCGCTGAGCTTGTCGAGCTCAATGAATCACGTCTGGGTGTGAATGTTCCCAACGTGCTTCGCGTGACTCGCTGCTTATCACTACGGCCGCACTGCACAGAGCATGGGGAGAGTTCACTCGACCTCCTCACCTGAAAGTGATTCAGAGATATTCAGATCTGATTGTTGCCTGTACAATACAAGTTGACACTCCTTTCGTCCCGGACCCCTGAGAGCTTACTTTGTCTGCTTTCCCATTCAAAAAGACATTCAATCCGTTTCTCACCTTCCACCGTAATCTGCTCAACACTGACAGTGTCCTCAAAGAAACACCTCCAAAATGACCGAAAGCAATGCGTCACTGTCGATACCCGAGCCGGAGGCTCTTCCTTTGCCACAAAATGCTGAGACGGCAGATCCCGTCGTTGATAGTGCCGATACCAGCAAGTCCAACAATCCAGGAGTCAAAGCCACTGACCGCCCTACCACTCCGGAAGATGCTACGTCCGACATGAAGATGTCGACTGCTGCTAAGGAGCCTAAGACGCCAAAAACGCCCAGGTCGAAGAGGACGACGCCAGCCAAGCGGGCTACCGAGGACGAAGAGAACAGCGTCAAGTCGGCTAAGAAGGCAAAAGGCTCACCAGCCAATGCTCGCCAGTGGATCCCCCAAAGCGTGGACGAGATGAAACCAGAGGACAAAATGCTGGTGAAGTTCAAGGAGGTACGTGCTGCTTCTAACCCTGAATTGCCAGTGCTCTGAATCTTAATGTGCGTTGGCAGGAGGGCAAGCCGTGGTCCGTGATCAATGCCGAGTGGGAGAAGATGACGGGCGTCAAGCCCGGGGGATCCACGCTGCCCAACCGCTACAACCGCATCAAGGCCGCCATCGCGTGCGTTGCCGAGGCGGATATGGAGCAGCTGAAGGCGTCCGCTGCGGCCATCGACGACGCCATCGACGCCGAGCACAAGGATGCGCTCTGCAAGAAGTGGGCCCGCGTCGCGAAGCACATGAAGGAGCACGGGGTCGGCACCGACTATCAGGTAAGGCGCGATCGAATTTCTTTGTCTGCTCCGACGCGCGGAACTGACCTTCGCACAGCCGTCGACGCTTGAAAAGCAGTTCAAGAAGCTTCAGGCTGCAGAAAGCACCCTGCCGACCAGCGCTGCAGCCGCGGCTGAAAACGGCGAGCAGGATTACGCTGACGAGGAGCCGGAGAGCGTGTCTTCTGACGCAGCGCCTTGATTGCCATATATTTCACCTCAAAGCGCTATTGGCAAATGCAACCACAGTGTATTGAGATTCAATGGTAGACAAAAGGTCGCTCAATAGGGAACAAGCCCCTTGAATTTGTCTGTCAGAATCTCTTTTTCTTTTTTCCACCGTGTCGTACTTGGAATGCAAGTGATGTTTAAAGTGCTTTTCGCGATTCGAACAAAGTCGTAGTACGCTCCGTCGCCACATTGTTTCCATTCGTGACAGGCTCTGATGCTTTCGCTTCACGTAATCCAAGGTCGAGATGCTAGACGCTTTTGGTGGCCTCGCCTGCTTTGCGGCCCTTTATCCATATGTTTATGACTGCTCAAAAATCGCAAGAGCCACTCCTGAAGATAAGGCATTGAGTTCGATAATTTGAGGCTAGGCATGTTGCGCATGGCATCCGCGTTCATATATAGGCGAAGATCTCGAGCGGGCGCAACCGACAGAGTTCACCTGTCCCACAAGAAGCAAGTCGTGTGGACTTTTCCTCCTTTGCGCAAGGCCTCGTCTTCTTCGCCGGTGTACCATCCGTTGTTGATGAGCCCGTTCTCTGTCTCACGCCACTGCTGGACCTTGTTCTCATTCTCGCCACTCTTTGGATCCAAGTCGCCCAGTCGCACGTCCGCACTGTCGGCAGAAAGCTTCACGAACATGGTAGCGTCGCGCAGCGTCATTGCCATGGCGAGGTCAGACGTGTCGGCACCCGGTCTCAGCCGTAGAACTCCCGACGGGTCGTAATGCTGCTGTAGCAGGCAAAGCCGTTTAAGAAGTTTATGGGCCTTTCCATCCGGTAGAAACAACGCCGTGAGTCTCTTTTCGTAGCTAGACATTAGCAAGGTCATTGCACAAAAGGGGACATGCAGACTTTGGCTCACTGTGATGATGGCTTCGGTCGAAGCAGCCGCGGGGGACGCTCGAAGAGAGGCGCGATCATTCCCCCCGTGAGAAAGACTCTCATCTTTATACAGCAAGGCGTTGCCAACGACAAGTCTCTCAATCTGTGCTCGTACAGAGACCTCATCGCCGGAGCACAGTGCGAGTGAACACACCGTCTGCGTGGGGTCTGTTCCTCTTTTCGCAGCAAGAGCACACGTCCTGCAGCGCCGCGCGTTTGGCGGAGCCGTCGGCGACTGAGCCAGCCACTTCGGCTTGAGATGGAACAGAGCACCGGCTTCAGAAGTCGGCAGCATGGAAGTTATCAGCATGCCGAAGGTCTCGTCGTGCTTGATGTGCCAGCGACAGCGCGTCTTCGGCCTCAGCCCCGCGCGTTCGATCTCGTCCAGGTGCGCGTTGCAGCGTTCGACGAGACTGGGCTCCACGCGCACGAGCTCTTGGTCCACGAGCTCGCCCGGCTCAAAGAGCGGCTTGACGAGCTTGTAAAAGTGCTCGAGCACCTCGACGGTCGAGATGAAAGGCGGCGGCGGCCGCTGTTTCTTGGATGCCTGTGGGCTGAGTTCTTCCCCAGACCACGTTCCCTTGCGCAACCGAAGCAGCGTCTCCTTCAACGACGGGTTGGAGCCCAGAGACCAGACCACGTTTGCAGCGCCTTCAGCGACATATTGGATTTCTACGCGCGAAGCCGAGCCTCCTGGGTCGTCTACGGTCAGGACCTTCTCTGGCCCATGTGGAGAAGAAGAAGGGACAGGAGCAAGGACAAAGTTCGCCACCACAGGAGACGGCATCGAGGGGGCCACACTTCTTGAACGGCGGATATCGACGGCGGCAAGGACATGGAGACGCGCAAAGGTAGCAAAGCACACGAGGTTCACTGCACGTCCTGGGCACACAGCCGCTCTAAATCTTTCGTCAGCACCCTTGGCCAACGGCTAGGACAACGAGCGCAACCGTGATCTCTCGACATTCGTTGGACTTCTCGACGTATGATTGGCTCAGGCGTTTGGGGCCGAAGAATTGGACAGTTTTCAATCGGCTTTGACAGACTGTACTTGGTCGCGAATGGGCGCACTTGAGGTGCATTCATTGACTAAGGCGCCAAGGCCGAGGCATCGCATTTCAATGGATGTAGTTCTTCTCAGTCGACGCGAAGCGATTTGAGTGATCGCACTGAATCTCGCTTGCATTCTACGTACGTGGTGGACGTTAGATATGCACCTGACGCTGTCGCGAACAAAGGGTCAACTTTGAAGACAATTTCATTATCTATCTACGCTCCTCCAGGCGCTGCCCGGTCGTTGCAAATACAGCTTCTCAAATTCACGTCAAGACTCTGCTTGTGGCACGCCGTTGGTCAAAGTCCCGTACGGCACAGAGGAGTAGTTGCCAAAGCAAGCGTATTCATACTGCGATTCGTTGAACATCGTGCTCTGCACCTTGATAAACGTGCTGAGCTCGCACCATCCGTCGGTGCGGCTGCCGCACTCTGAGAAGCTGCGGCCCATAGGAAGCGTGCGCTGGTTCAGAATGAAGTGAATGTACTGTGTTGCGTTGCCAGACGTGTACGCGTCGGCACCTCCGGAAGTGCGGGATGCATTGACTGGGCGAGGCGCGTTGATGACTTCTATATCCAATCTCGCCCCGAACGGCTCCAGATGCGAGACGACCAGGTCGTGCATGGGAATGTGGTCCGTTGGAAGCGTCGCGTTGAACTGGGTGAAACCCAGCGCTGTGAGGATGCTCATGATGTTGGTGTCGTGGCTGAAGTCGAAGTTCAGAGTTTGGTCCAGTGGGAATGTACTGGGCATGCCGTCAAGCGTGTAGTTCACGTTTCCATCCGGGCCGGTGATGTAGTGGTGCTGAAGGCGAGCGAGGAGTTCCTGTTGCCAGCCAATACCAACCGCACGGCCTGTTGGGCTCTGGAACGCATTGTTGCCGGAGAACGAGAGATCAACGCTGTACTCGTAGCCAAGCCACTCTTCATACGTAAACAAGCCGCAGAAAGCGGAATAACCCAGAGCCACGGTTTCATATGCACACATGGACTGTGCGTTGTACGTATCAGTCAGGGTCCAGTTGTAGCCGGAGATCTGCTTCGCAATTCTCGCTGTGGCATTTTTGAGATAGACGGCTTGCCAGGCAGCAGAGGCGTTCTTGCCTCCAGTTGAAACCGCCGATTTGGCATTGGGACACTGATGGCGGCCGGCAAGGCTGTTGTTGAAGCCGTTTTCTTCGATGATAAGCTCAAGCGTGGCATTCTGCGGCCAATCCAGACCAAAGAATCCGGCGAGGAAGTACTCGGCGCTCTGGGTCATGCGGTCTTCTGTGGTAGATCTGGCCACAATCTTGGTGCCGTTGTTGGGGTAGAGATGACCGTACATATATTGATGCAGAACACCACTGTCGAACAGCTCCTGCTTGCCAACGGGCACAAGAATATTAGCGCCTAGCTTGTAATTCCACGTGTTCAGAAAAGCAAGGTCGCCGGTGGCATTGAGCGTGGAAGAAGCGTTCTTCAGCTTGGCAGCGAGCATCGCTGCACCGCTGTCGGAGGTTGGGTAGCGGGCCCCATGACGGGAAAGCATGTATAGAAAGCTGATGTTGCAGTCCTTGGGCAGGCTGAACTCATTCACACCGAAGCCATCCTGGCGATTGCGGGTCAACAAAGACGCACACTCAAAGCACGTGAAGGATCACTGTGCATGAGAAATCATACCGGATTAGGAAAGTAGTGCGAAAGCTGTCCATGCAACTGGTAGATGTTTGAGTTATTTATGTTCCCGGCAATGGGCACTTGGGTCTCCAGCGGCGCATTTGGTATGTATGATGTGGATGGAAACGGTGCGGGATTCGTTTCTGCCAGGAAAGCAGGCACACCGGTTGGCGTTGGTCCTACAGCTTGATTGTCAACGTGTTGATCGCAGCGAGGCGATATGAAGAGTATGCTTTTACCTGCGTAGATCTCGGGCGTGGTCTGGAAGTACTGAGGAACAGAAGAACTGGAAGCTTCGTTCAGCACGCCGCCGCTCACCGCTGAGAAGCCGGAGACAAAGAGCAGAGTATAGGTGAGCATGACGAAGATGCCCGAAGCGACGAGACAGGCAGAGACAAGTTGATAGATGCAGTAACGACTTCTCCTCGCACCGGGATCCGGCTCGAATATATCAGGACCTTTCCAAGAGCCATTGTGCCAGACGCATGACGATTGCCTTCCCAACAACTCTCCTTGGGCCATCGTCGCAGTCACATCGGCGGTGGAATGTCGTGGCTTAGATCGGTGCGTACGTTCGCAAAGCACAATGGCACGGATGCATCCTAGGACGATCAGAGGCTCCGTGGCCGACCTTTTTAACAAGCTTTCGCTGAGCAATGAGCAACGATGATTATGCTGCTGGGTTAGTGAGGGGTCCATGCGATGTCGCCTCCTGGCTTCCCGCTTGCACGTACAACCCCCAACTACCTGCTCAAGCTGTTCTTCTATTGTGGCCCTGAAACTTGGTGAAATTCACGCATGGCTATCGCATCTAACCGTGTCTCAAAAACGAGCTGAATCCTTACTAGCACCCGCATGTAGCACGAGGCTCGGTACATGCCCGACGATTGACTCGCCGTGAAGTACAGGCTCTATACTAATCTGCAGGACCGTTCTTGGAAGTTAAGATCAGAAACCTATCGCGACGGTCTGTGAATGCTACAAAGCTGAATGCATGCATGATCAGCTCGTGCCACTCAAACTTGCATGGAAGCTACAAGTAGCTCGCTTCAGCTCGCTGTCTGATGACGAAAAGCGGTGCAAAGCACAGGATTATGCGCACATCTGAATGCGGGCTCTTCGCATCCACGTGAAAAGCCGCAGGCACAGGCAGCTACAAGCAAAAAAAAAAAAAATGAGCACTGAATTGTTCACCGCTCAAATCTTTGTGCAGCTGAATGTACAAAACACAGAGACGTATTTAGGACAAACCATAGCTCCAGAGAACTTTCTCTACCTCATCGTCATTCGGACACCACCTGCGAGCGGCCAAGAGCAATCTCTTCGAGGCATGCCTCATGCTCTGGTCTCCAGTGCCTCGCATGGCGTCGTCCAGAGCCAGAGGAACGTACTTCGCCATTTCCATGCCGGCCATACCTGTCCTCAGATACGTCATCCCCATGGCTCTCCTTGCATCATTCGGGAAGTTATCGTGCGGAGCATCATGTGGGTTTACGTGCTCTCGAAGCAGGTTGATGGTACGCATGCCCCAGAAATGAGCCTCGGATAGATACTCCAGTCTTTTTGGTTGATCAGACGCCATACCCAGACGAACGTATGCATTGGTGATCTTGGAGACGAGCTCGACGCGCAGGCACAAGCGCACAATTTGCCCGTGCTTGCCCCTGAAAGCTCCGGATGTGAGGAACCGATCAAACCAGGCGTCACCCCAGATCGACCTGCGGCGCTTGATGCAAACAATATGCATAGCGGCAAATGATTCGATGTACTTCTCAATTGCAGCGTGGTAGTCTGGAGTGGCATTGCCTTTGCCATTGGAGTCGCCTTCTACTGCTTCACAGAATTTGTCTCCCTCCTCCATCAGTTTCTTTGACTCACCCAAACATTGTTCAGCCGATTTGTAAGGTGTCAACATGCGCTTTCGCATCTCGTCCTCGATGTCTTTGTCTACGGTGATGCCCGGATCCTCGCTGATCACTTTGGTATCTCTTAAATTCTTGACGTTGCCGAATGGCAGTAAGATTTTCCTCTGCAATTTCTTCGTCATTTTCACGTAGTCGTCGCCGTCGGGCACACTGGGGTTGCGTAGGTACAGCCGCAAGCGAAGATGCGGGTTGAGGTCGCCGGCGTAGGACAAATCCGAGTACATCCACATCTTGGTGAATCTATCAAGATCATGGACGAAGACAATAAACTTCTTGTTCTCATTCTCGTCCTGCTGGTGGAATGGGGCATCGATGACGATTCGCACATGCACTTGGCTAAACGTCTCTGCGGCCTTCCCGGTCATCAGGATAGGCACCATTCCCTCCACCCTCACATGTTCTTGTGCCTCTTCCCATGGCGTCTCAATGCGTGCGAAGGTGTTCCAGGGTAGAACTTGGAGCATGCGCTTTGCCTCTGCGTACACCTGCTTACAAGTTCGAAAGAAGCGGAGGTCGTAATTGTATTTCGCTATGATTCCGTCCTCGCCAATCGTGCAGTTGTCTTCGGGATTCAGGAGGTGAGTATAAATCTGGTCTCGGAGCTCTGCAGGAAGGTCCATAAAGCGGAAGGGCTGCATCGTGTGCTCCAGGTGTCCCATTTTCAAAGGAGAGGCTATTAACCCAGCGGGCTGCCTGGAAGGAAGTAGAGGGTCTGGATTCGAGTGTGAGGCACTAGGCTCCGGACGAGCTCCGCAACGTGGAGCCAAGTTCCGACGAGGGGACAGTCGTGAGGGAATTTCCCTCCACAAGATGGAAGTTTAAAGAACCGGGGAATGTGGTCGACAGTCAAATCCAAGCGGTCGGTTGACGAAGCGTTGATACCACGAACGCACGCGAAATGCATTGCTAAAGTGGGCAATGTCAGTTGCACCCGACGAAGTCCATGGACGAATCAAGACGGAACTCGGCTTTCTACAGACCAATGAGCATCGGGAACAACAGCCGTGTCACGTGATATTGCGCTCCGCATGAACTCAAGTCAAACTCATCCGTCCCGTCGACAACGGTTCCCTCGCACCCGTAGATGCGCCCTCTCAATGTCATTCGACGTTTTCACGCGGCATCTCAAGCGATGTAAAACTGTTCCTCCCTTCGCTCTAGCAAACAGCCTCATCTCCTACTTTCAGCTTATGCTGCTCTGGCATCGTCAGAAGAAGCAGCGGGCTGCTGTGAAGCTAAAGGCACGTCGTAGGTGCGCTGCTACGGCTGACTTGTGGCTCACAAATTCCAGCTGTTCCTTTGGAGGGCATTGGACTTATGTAAAATATGAAATACGAAGCCTGCCGTTGAGAAAACCAGACTGATAGAAGCCAAACCCTAGATTGGCCTGGCGGGTTCAACCGTGCATACAAAGACTGGGTAAAGGCCATTCAATCACCTGTTCTGTGACATTTTCGCACCTTCTCTCATTTTTTAAATGCTTAGATGTGTCGCTGAGGCACCCAATCCACCACAGACTCCGACAAAAGCTCATCGTGGCCGTGTCAAGCTCCCTTCCATGGCAAACTGCGTGTGGTTTCACATTTCGTTGCCCCGAAAGAACCTCCATTGTGGCACAATTTCAGTCCTTCATTTGAACGATGTAACGTATTTCATATCGAAAAGCAGCTAGCCGTATGTCGCTGTATGTCTGCGTTAGTATCGACGTCACGAACAGATGACCGCCTGGAAACACATGAGCATTTTAAAGACATCGGGACCACAACGTCGTTGTAGTCTTGCCTTTGATTGGGAAAAGACATTTCATTTCAATCAATGTCTAGCGTCTACGTACGAGACCGTCGTCGGATTCTGGCGTCGCTGGTATTCTAGTCCCCAAAATGCTATGCGAATGGATCCGCTGCGTCGATGCAAAATATGTCATGCCCAATTCCGGGTAACACGTAAACAGAACTGCCAAAAAACGCCGATTTCCATGCATTTCATCATGACTTATGCTAAGGCTCATATCCAACCAACACTGGCTGCGACAGCGAATCCAATGACCAACGCAAGAGCGCTGCTCTCTGTTCGTCTCGAGTCGCTTGAAGAAGAAGACGCGACTTTCAAATTTGCAGTGGTTACTTGCTCCCGCCCAGTCGCCGCGGTAACGCCGTTCAAAGAGTCTACGGTCGAGATGGCGGGGCCAACGTTGAACCAGTCCACAAGAATGTAATTGGGCGGGGCGCCATATTGCGATGTGCATTGCGAGGCAGAGTAGCCCAGAGAGCCCACAATACTGGTGTCAGGGCTGTTGGTCGTGTTTGCAGCAGCTACGTCCGGGACCTGCGCAATGAGTTCATTCTGGTCGAGGAAGTGGTTCATCAGGAACATTCGTCCGGAAGACTTGGCCGTGGAAAGCGAGCCCGCCACCGCAGATGGGCGCGCAGGTGTGCAAGTGAAGTTCGAGGCGTCAGTTACATCGTAGTTGTTCTCCCACACGTAGTCGAACTCATTCAGCAGGAACTCGGCCCCCGTGTTTGAGCTCAGGGAAGCGATGAAGATGACAAGGCGGGTGTCTGCACTGATCATCTCCTGGAGTGTGGGCCACGAGGACGGGGTCGACGAGGTTGGGGTGTATGCGTATTTGGTGATGCCGGAGTTGGTGAAGATCTCGCCCAAGGTTGTAGCATCCGCATTGGCGCCATTGACGAGCAGCATAGTGACAACCTCGTTGGGGTTTGAGTCCATCCAGGTCTTGACTTCAGTCAACCAACTCTCGACAGTGCCGGCGTCTAGCAAACTGCATGACGTGTGGCATAGATGCAGGTCGCTCGACGAGTTGGATGAACCGGCCGACTGAATCTGCGACTGAAGCAGCCGCACTCCGGCATTGAGCTGTGTGGTTGTGTTGAAATACTGATTTCCCGAGATGTCATAGCCGTTGCTTGAGTTCGAAATAAAGGCACTGTCGTGTGCGCCGAGATATGTCACGTTGGCGTACGAACGACTGCAAAGTGAGGGTGAATTATTGCAAGCTGTTGAAGTAGACGTGGTCTGGGGTCGAGCAAACGCTGTGCTGCCGAAGAGAGAGAAAAATAGCGCCGTCGATGCCAGTAAGGAATTCATTGCGTCCTTTTACCAGAAGTCCTTGGTGGGCCGAAGTTTAATGTACGGATTTGGCAATCGACTGGAAGTCCGATGAACGCCAATGGCCAAGAGTGGAAAAGCCCTTAGAAATGTCACTGAGCAAAATGTCGAATAAAAAGGCGAGACAGCGAATTAATCTTGAAGATCGACGCCTGCAAGCGATGGATTGTGATGTAAGTTCAGAAGACCAGTAGAGGATGGCCTTCAAGCACAGAATCGAGCCAGGTCAAACGACGGTATCAAGTGGTCGACTGAGAACGAAAGAAGAACGAAAGCTAGCAGTGAAACCAGAACGGCATCATCAAACAACGGATCTGGACGAAGACGAACTATTGTATTCAAGAATGGCGGAGACCGCACACCATTCGTACGTGTCGAGTGAGGGTCCATCCCCCGGACGCACAACATAGCCACGCTGGAGTATACGTTTGCATCCAAGACCAGAGATGTGTGGTGGGAACACGAGCTGACGAGTTTTTTGCGCGGCAGTGTCCTAAGCCGAAACGAGAGCGGTCTGAGACTGCGTTTGGCTCCGCCCACGCAGCCTATCCATGACGAATCTCAGGCGAAGCAAAAGGAGAGCAACAGTGGGCCGGGTGACATTATTCAGGTCCTGCGAAGAAGCCGTCAGAGTCAACAGCGCATACTCCTGCTAAGGATGGTAATGGCGAGCGGAGGTGAAATAGTGAGATAGTAATAGAAACGTGCGAGAACGACGAATGGCAATGAACCAAGGCACCGCCAGCGAACCAGAGCTGTAAATACTCGGGCGTCGGCTTTCTATAATTAAGCCACAACCGCTGTGGGACCACGCTATGCAAACGCTAACTTAGTCGTGACGTTCGCGCAAGTCGTTTCGCTTTCATCGTTCCGTGTTTGAGGATGATGGTTTCGTGCTCGCCGCCCTTTTTTTTCTAGCTGTCTGGCACAGCTGCTTTTGTTGTTCATCTGCAAGGAGTCACAGTCAGCATCAGGCCATCCGTCTCTCGTTCATCTCATATAAGACAATCATGGCGGCGAATGCCGTTCCCACGACCGTCTCCATTCGGTCCCCATCCGCCCACACGCTCGCCGGCGCAAAGAACGTTAAGCCGCCCATCTCACCACCGACCGTAGAATGGATGTCCGGCACTTGGCACGTAACACATTCGACGCTGTCCATGTGGAAGGACCGCTTCGGCGTTCGGATCACGTATACACCGCTCTCGTCCTCTATCCGGAAAGAAAAGAAGGCCTTTCCCAACCTCAAAGACGTCGTCGAGTACCAGAACACGCCTGGGGGCAGATATTCCAGCGTGAATGGCGTCAGTCGCAGCGTGACCGTGCCGGATCTGGGAACCGGCTGGGCTTTCAGCTGGAGGGGCAAAGGCTTGCTCATGATCGCCAACAGTCAGTGGGAGGTGCTGGGATATGGAACTGACCTCTCGGGCGCGAGCTCAGATGCAGAAGGACAGGGTAGAGACTGGATTGTCACCTACTTCGGCGAGACCATCTTCACCCCCGCGGGCATTGACATATACTGTCGAAGTGAGGATGGCGTGAGTGCCGAGTGCCTCGAAGCCATCAAGGCCGAGCTTGCCAAGTTCGAAAGGCCCAGCCTCAAGAGGCTATCAACCGAACTCTTCGCGATCCCGAGGAAGTAAAGCAAGAATGCCACAATTTGTCTTATATTTAGCGAGGATAGAGAATGCAAACATCAGGAGGGCGGAGCAATGTGTTGAGACCAGGTTAAATTGGTACCTCGTTATGATACCCGACACAGCAGTCACCAAGGATATCTGCCAATCATCTATATAGCATAACGCCTGTAAAGTACAATTCAATCGATTCTAATTACCAGAAGCCCTTTTACGCCATTGCATCGCGAAGCATGATGAAACAGCGTATCGCAATCTGGTTCTCGCAAGTCATGATCAAGTCTGGCGGTGTCCGTTCCCGGATCGCTTTTTGAACCCTCCTGCTACTAAGTCTCCTCGTGTCCGCCGGCTGGCAAATCACTAGATCCTACTTCTAAACATGACAGGATAGGCAGGGTGTCGCGTCGAGTGTCGAGGGTCGAGCAAAGAGCGGACGAGTAATCCGAGCCTACGGTTTGTTGGCTGAGTGGTTCTCCCTCCAGTGACAGGCGTTGCTGCTATGTCTTGGAAAGATCGGTCACCCAGTGACTTCAAATGATAGATCCTTATCCACTTCCCGTCATAAGAAAGTAAGACTCGTCGAAACTTGGAGCAATGGCTGAGGCTGGAAAGCAATGATCGATATCTGCGCCGCCATCATCGCCTCACCACGTAGCTCACCTTCAATTTCGAGATATAGCGGCGCGGCCGGTATAGGACTTTGCCGTGTCAGATGCTCACAGGACGATTCGCGGTCTGATACAACGAATGCAAGTGTACATGAAAACCCATGCTCTGTAGCATATCTCTTTACGGAGCTATCATAGTTTGCTTCAAAAGACTGTTGCAACTAAAGCGATCCGTTTATGGGAGGATGGTCGGCAGAGAAGTGACGCTGCGGGTTACGGATAAGGTGGTGCACTGTTCTGCCGTTGCATTCGATGTTCGATAATACACATAAGCAAATTGCAGTTCTGCGGACAATGATAAGATATTTGGCTGAAAGAGAGTGTGTATTGGGTCAACATACCTCTAAGCTTTCATGCGTCACGAAGGAAAAATCAAAGCCGAAGATTCAAGTCCTCGAGTTGCGGAGTGGAGCTCGGACCTCCGATCTCCTGTGTAGCTTCTGCACGTCTCCATCCGACAAAACCAGCCGATCTCCATTGCACTGGCATCGGCGTCAATTCCTCACTCCTCAAGCCGGATGCAATGTCCGGTCGTGAAGTTGTAGGTGTCTACACCTTCCATGCAAACGAGCCTGGTCAGGCTGCGCGCCAGGCCTGCCACATCAACCGCACTTCGACCGTACGCCAGTAGCGCATATCATCGTCGACTAAAAAGCGATGCAGCTCAAGAGCGAGGTTCTAAAGTTCGGGAAAGGTATAACGACGCTTTCAACAATGTGATTCGCAAAGTGCGAACAGGCTCTCGGGAAAGCTCCACAACGGAATCAACATCTTTCTCAGAGCTTAACACCACAACGCAACAGCAAGATGTCGACGCGGACAAAGTCCGAAAATCCAACCAGTTCCGCAAGGTGCTGTGCGAAAACTCAGGGAAAAGCATCGATTTGCAAAGAGGGGGGTTTGCCAACGCATCCATACCGACGAAACAGGGCACGTCTCCGAAAAAGCTTCCGTTCATCGATGATGCGGAAGAGACACTAAGAAGAGGCCTAGATAAGGACGATACCATCCAAGAATGTGACAAATGGGGCAAGAGCCCGGAGATATGGCTCAGCTTGCTACGCAGGGAAGCTCGTCTCAAGGGTAGCGTGGGCGTTGAGCAAGTGTGGACGCTGATCAAGGAAGCTGAAGTTGAATTGCCTGCCAGAAGCGCAAAGGCAGGTCAATTCTGGACGATATTGCTGAGCGCTCCAAAACTACACGACGATGTCGTCGCATATGCCTTCCAGCTGTACGCGCGAACGGGACGAGCCTTTCCTCCACTGTACACCATGATCATGACCTACGTGTTGAGGACAGGCTCGCCAACGAGAACGCTGGGCTTGCATCGCCGATTTCTGGAAAACTACATCATACCACGAGACGCACTGCGCAAGCTCGCCGCACCTGCATCACTTGCACAAACCAATCTTGGCCTCGAGGCTTTCAGGACCATCTACGAGGACCTGCATAGAATATGCGAACCGTGCTATGACCAGCTCATTCCCGCACTACTTAGCGCAGGCAAGTTTCGACAAGCTCTACGCTGGCACAATATTTTGAGCAAGAACAATGATTCACCGAGCCCCGAAGTTGCACGCTCGGAGAAGATGCAAGTATTCCTGCAATTACGGCAGCGAGTGCAAGAGAAGCAAGGAGCGAGGTGGAGACGGTTACGTGCGCATGAACTGGAACGAGCTGCGCAAGCGAAGACTATACTTGAACAACCAGGTGGCTCACCCAGACCCTCCCGAGACGCGGAGACACGTACTGTGCCGTTGGTTTCAAATACAGCTCATCACAAGTCTTTCAAGGCCAATAATAGCTTCTTTACTCCTCCTGAGCCTGTTCTGAAAAGTTTTGCGAAAAGTATGGAAAACACAGCAGCAATACCAAGATCGCATGCCTCAACACGGGGCTTGTTGTCCTCTCTGGTCTCCGAGGTTCAGCATGCTGGCACCGAGGGCTTCAGCGACGAGTTTTGCGCTCGACTATACGCTACTCGAGCTCTCACGATATCATGGGTCACGTCGTTCCTACATGCCTTTTCGGTGAAGAAGATTGGCCCACTTGCCCTTCGCGAACTGGCTTTGCGGTGCGAGAGCACGGAAGACTTGCAATACTATATCGCCGATCTCGAAGACAAAGGTATAGCAATCGGAACGTCAAGGTTCTGTCGTGCTATCAAAAGGTGTGCCAATGACGGCCTAGTTGACATTTTACGTGGTCTGTTACACAGTGATCAACACCCGGATAGTCTCGATGATGAAAGACTACAGCGCAACATCCTTAACGAGGCAGTGCTTCATCATGACGGTCAGGCTGTGCACCACACTCTGACCCTTATGAGCATGTTCGCAGAGAACCCCAAGGAAGAGTACATGAATACCCTCCTTTGTGTCTACATTCGCCAGCAACGCATAAACGACGTGCTCACTTACGCGAATCAAATGCAATTGGAAGCTGTCAAAATCACGCGAAATACAGTCCAAGAGGCCATGCATCACCTTTTGCGACCTCGACAACGAGGCAAACGTCCACATATGCTAGACAGTCGATTCTCGTACGATGACCTCACAATCGTCACCAATTTGGTGCTTCGCGCACTTGAAGCTGGCACGGAGATCCCTGAATGGGCGCTGATTGAGCTCTTCAAGCGACATGGGATGAAGAATCTTGACAGTGTAGAGCGATTCTGCCATGCTATTGTAGACACGTATCGTTCCATCGTAGCGAAGCCTGCGTACGATCAAGGGAGCCGGGCGAAAGGCTTTGTCTCTCTTTCATATCTAGAAGGTCGCCAGCAACCAGACGAGCACTCCATCCGCGCTGGGCTGCCATTCGGCAATCCGGCAAACCCTCTTAAGGCACTTTTCACGCCCCGTAGCTTTCAGTCTATCATAGAGTGGGGTTTTCTCGACGGCCTACGCCGCCTCGCCGTCGCACGTGACAGTCATCTCCGTCCACATACTCGCCGTTCGGATTGGCTTACCAAGTACCGTCGCTGGCCTACCGGTGTGCCTCCACCTCCTCCGCAACAAACTTTTCTTCGTGGATTGGCGATAGTGCAGGATCTGGTGGATAAGGGCGTCCACATGTGGACAACGGCTGTGGAAGCGGCAATCAGACTGAGGCTGTGGATGTTATTTGGCCCTGGTAGAAGCAAGAGGAGAAGAAACATCACAGCGATGGCTCTGAATCCGTACGGGATCGTGGAACTATTAAGGGCGGCAGACAAGATGTGGAGAGGCCCCACACCCCTCTTCGCGCCCGTAAGGGAATTGCTACAGCCACTGCCTCCGGATAGTGCTTCTAGCCATCAACACGCGGCGCGTTCTTCTTCGGGTATTTCTTCTGCCACTGCTGCTCTTGCCAGCCACCACAACGGCGATGGCGAGGGGTTTGGAGCTGAACTCCCCTGCGACGCCACAAGAGATGGCCCCCCACCGTCGAAGACACCACAGCAAGATCTAACCGAGCGGCAATTGCGCCCTCAAATCGAGGCGCTGGTGTACATTTTCTGGACGGCTCGGACCTTGGGCGTGGACGGTGACATGCAAGAGAACAAGAAGGCCCTGACGGACGATGAGTGGGAGAAGTTCTTGCACAGATGGGCAAGAGCGGCAGCTTCGAAGAGGTTTGGCGCGTGATGGCTATGTGCGTGTTGACCTGGCTAGCTTGAAGAAACTGCCCATACATGTTGTGATATAACAGAATAGAAGTGCTCGCATACGACTTCGAAAATGAAACGTTTGAGTCTTTTCAACATTTTGCCCGAAACTTTCTCCAACTGACAGATGGCGTGACCCGGACTCGGAACTCGTTCCGCTCCGAGTTCCTTGTCTCTTCGTCAGACCTGCGACGTCATCGTGTCTCTCTGTTTCTATGCGTCACCCATATTCCCTCCACCTTGACTGCGGATCGTCTCGCACTCGCCATGGGCCTCGCCACCGCATCGTGCAAGGTCTTTCTGCGGTTTCGGCCCATGGAGTCAGACTTCTTAGACCGCGCTCCATTGACTAATGCTTAGCATACTTACTCGCTGGGGACGTACTTTCGCCTCTGGCGTTTCCGCGAGGGGAGATTGCCCAGACAAAAACCGTAGATCCACGACGTCGTCACTGTCGCGTTCTAGACGCGGTGGATTTGACGACGGGCCTCTGGTGATAGGTAATCAGCCCTCTCTCGAGCCAGGTCGTGTACATAACAGTTCCAAATCCGCGGCCTCGTGGAGTCTTTTGTGTGCATTTTTTTTGACTCCAGATATTCGAGGTTCTTTTCTGTCCGCTCTCGCGTCCGAGATTTGGTGAACCCACCTCGCCGTCGTAAAGAGCAGCGCAATCAGCGGTTTCCGCGGTCGAGACTTTTTTTTTTTCTTCTAATTTCTTCCCCAACGATACCGTCTCGGCGGGAGAAGGATTTGAAAGCGATCTGGGAAAGCATCCTACCAAGGACGGGAGAGTGGAGATGCCGAACATGGGTCCGCCGAAGCACGAAATGGTGTACTTCAAGGGGCTGGCGACGAGCACGCGAGCGTTTGGCGAGTTCAGAAGAGTCTTGCACACGGGTCTGTACAGCCAGCTCGTCGTGATGGAGGTTCCCGTAGGCGGTGAGATCGGTGAGTACCCTTCAGCGTGATTCGGCTCGAGAAGGGGCTGGAAAGGGAATCAAAAAAAAAAGACGTCAACTAACGTGCGACAATTTACCTGGGGAAAAGGCGACGAGGTGCACACTGTTGATCAGATTCTGATCTTCACGTCCGGCAAGGGCCTCGCCACCGTCGCGGGGAAGGATCAGGAAGTCGAAGCCGGAGACATCGTGATCGTGCCTGCGGGAACGCTGCATCAGTTCGTCACCAGGGGCGACAAGCCTCTGGAGTTGATCACGGTGTACTCGCCCGCGGAACATGCGACGGTTACGGTTCACAAGGATAAGGAATCCGGTGACAAGGAGGAGGAGGAAGGCATCGACGAGCCGCCCGAGTGGAGCCGGCAGAGCAAAGCGGATAACGAGAAGGCGGGTTTGGTAAACTTGAGCGGGAAATATGAAGAGTAGGAAAGTCTTCATGGACTCTCAATGCTCCGTTGGATTCGCACCATGTAATAGTAATGATAATGACACAAATAAACGCGCATCCCGTCCTATACATCTGATAAGACACTCTGCACATTAGTCGGCTCGCTCTCCAAGAGATGTTGTTCGAGTGGTAATATCACAGCTCCAGAGTCGACAGTCCAGAACGCTAGAGTTTAGATGAGACCACTTGTTTAACCTGTGCCTTTCCATCTGCATCCTGGCGAAGGATCTCGTCTACTGCCTCGTCTGGGCTGTAGTCATCAAGATATGAGACCCATTCCGGTGTGTTGTATCTAGCAAGTTTGCTTGCTTTCACACCCACGACGCGGTTTGGGTCGAATTTCTTCATTCCTTGATCTCTTTTCTGTTGCATCGGTCCGTCTGGCACCGTGAAGAACCTACCCATGTACGCGGAATATGGCCTAACGGCACTGCTACGTTCGCGCACGATCTTGTCACATATGGACAGGTAGCGCGGGATGTCCGCCGACACGCTCGCTTTGCGCAGAACGGCAGCAAGCGTTGCGGCGTCCTCCAGAGCCAGCGCAGCGCCGAATCCTGCGTTGGGGTCCATGCCGTGACAGGCGTCTCCAATGAAGATGACCTTGCCACCAGGAGCCAGTGACGTTGGAGGCGGAGGCACCTCGACCAGGCGCCATTTGAGAAACTTCACGCTCTTTGAGAGCATTTTGACAAACAAGGGGCTCCAGCCCTCGAACACGTCCTCAATCATGGCGAGATCCTCGAGCGGCTCGATGAGCTTGTCCGGATGCGGATCTCGGTCAACAGCGCGGTCCCATAGCAAGAATTGGATATCGTACACTTCTTGATGAGGCGCCGTCGAGGTTAAAGCCCATGAGGACGGGCCCAGCCACGGTCGCGCTGCAAGCATGTGGTAAATCTCTCGCGTGTCCTCGTCGGCGAGCATGGCGTCGCGAGGGATACTGGCTTGAAAAGCATAGTCATTCGTCACCCTTCGTTCGGAGCCGGGGAAAATGGCTTTTCGGACAACGGAGTTGGTGCCATCCGCGCCGACTATGATATCTGCCGATATAGTAGACCCATTGGCGAGTGTGATGGACGGAGCCTCCAGGTTCACACTCTGCACTGGCGCGTCAAATTGTACAGAGGCACCGGCAGATATCGCGGCCTCGAGTAAGAACTTTCTCAATTCGGTTCGGAGACAATACCATTGACTATGTCATGGTCAACGACTGTTGTTGCGACTTTGATAACGGACCCTTACCTACGCGCCCCTTTCCGTTGCTGCGTAGCGATGACATTGCCGTCTGCATATCTGATCAGCTCGAGCTGGCCCGACTCATGCGCAATTTTTCCCAGGTCGTCTAGTAAACCCCATTTCTGTAAAATCTTGACACCGGACGGCTGAATTTGGATTCCACTGCCGCTTTCCTCCTTGGAAGTGGCACGTCTCTCGTAGACGGTCACTGTGTGCCCGTCTCGCGACAACGCGATTGCAGCGCCGAGCCCAGCGATGCCGGCGCCAACAATTGCGATATTAAAAGTCATTGTACGCTTCTCTATCGTTCCACATTGTAAGGTGTAGTAGTTGTGTTTGAATCTCACGTTGAGTGTTCGGCGCAAACTTCCGTTTGCGGCTGTGGCCTGATACCGAACTGGTAAGCATGAAGCCCAAGAGCATCAAGCCCGTAAGCACGAGAAGCCGCCCTCTTTTTTTCAATCCAGACTTTCATTTCATCCATATGAACCATTGGGGGCAAGTCTCGTCGAAAATTGAACCAGAGCGTCTTTGTGAGACTATTGCAAGCTTTTGCAGCCAGATCAAATTGTGGCAAATGAAAGCACGTGATTCACCAATCCCATCTTCGCGGACCGGCCTATGTCTCCTCCGTCTCGTCCCTAAAAGAGTGCAACTCCTGTCTGACAGTAATGGCAGCACGCGACAGAGCTGGAGCTTCTCGCTAAGTATTCTTTGTTGATAACACATCTTCACCAAGTAGTCTGTTCACGAGCAGCAAAGGGGCGTCGGGGTGTCAAAATACAACATAGTGTTTGGCATATGAAATCTCTACGCCGCACGCTCGTCTCTTTTCCTTGAAAGGCATGCCCTCGCAAACGAGCGCTAGTAACTAGTAGCGGCAGTACAATGGCATCATGTTGATGTAAAAGCAAAAAGAGACAAAGAAAAGTTGGAGACTCCTTAACTTAGATGAACAACGCCGCCATGAGGCCTCCTCTTTGCCCATGAGCAAAAAGATTCATGCCAAAAATGCAAAACCATCGTCATTCCTTTCCTATCCTTGCCTTTATCTTCTGTAATATGATCTATTTTACAATTCGTCATGCACATCAGCGTCCTCGTCAGCACCGCCAGCGCTGCTATAGAGCTTGCTAGTAATCGGATACGCGACTTCGGACAGCTTCTCGCGCTGCTCCTGGAAGTCCTCGGCTGTGGCATCCGATGACTCACGCTCGAGCCAGTCAATGGTCTCCTTGACAGCTTCGAGAAGGGTCTCCTTGTCGTCATCGTCAATCTTGCCGCCAAGACCTTCCTTGTCGTTGACCTGGTTTTTGAGGCTGAAAGCGTAATTTTCAAGCGAGTTGCGCGCCTCGATACGCTCGCGCGTGGCTTTATCTTCCTCAGCGTACTGTTCGGCTTCGGCAACCATGCGTTCGATGTCCTCCTGGCTAAGACGACCCTTGTCATTGGTGATGGTGATGGACTCGGATTTGCCAGTGCCCTTGTCGGAGGCAGACACACGTAGAATGCCGTTTGCGTCGAGTTCAAAAACAACTTCGATCTGAGGCTGGCCACGAGGAGCTGGTGGGATACCCTGCAATTCGAACTTGCCGAGCAAGTTGTTGTCCTTGGTCAGGGAACGTTCACCCTCATAGACCTGAATCAATACCACAGGCTGGTTGTCGGCCGCAGTCGAGAAGATCTGTGACTTCTTGGTTGGAATGGTGGTGCCGCGCTTGATGAGTTGGGTCATGACACCGCCGGTGGTCTCAATACCAAGGGTAAGTGGGTTGACGTCCATGAGGACGACGCCAGAGGTCTTATCTTCACCAGCAAGGACACCGCCTTGAACGGCCGCTCCGTAAGCGACAGCTTCGTCTGGATTGACGTCCTTACGAGCCTTCTTGCCAAAATATTCCTCGAGCATGGACTGAATCTTAGGAATTCGAGTGGAACCACCCTTTCACATGTTGTTAGCATCAGATGCTTCGTTCCGCAGACAAGAGAGGAAAAACTCACAATAAGAACGATGTCGTCGATGTCAGACTTCTTGAGCTTGGCATCCTTAAGTGTCTGTTCAACTGGCTTGAGGGTCTTCTTGAAGAGGTGGTCGTTGAGCTCCTCGAACCTAGCACGAGTGAGTGTCTCAGAGAAGTCTTTGCCCTGGAAGAAACTCTCGATCTCGATCTTGGTGGTCTTCTGGCTGGACAGAGTGCGCTTAGCGCGCTCGACCTCACGCTTGAGCTTGGACATAGCCTTTGCATCCTTGGTCACATCAACGCCATGTTCCTTGTTGTACTTCTTAACGAAGTAGTTCTGAACTTGCTGATCGAAGTCCTCGCCACCCAGATGAGTGTCACCAGCAGTTGCCAAGACCTCAAAAACGCCTTGATCGATGGTTAGGATGGAAACATCAAAGGTACCACCACCAAGATCATAGACAAGAACCTGACGCTCATCCTTGTCGGTCTTGTCAAGACCATAGGCGAGAGCGGCGGCGGTGGGCTCGTTGACGACACGGAGAACGTTTAGACCCGCAATGGTGCCTGCATCCTTGGTGGCGGCACGCTGGGCATCGTTGAAGTATGCCGGGACGGTAACGACACTGTTTCAGGGTCAGAACCAGCAATTGAAAGAATGACGATTTCAAGTTTCAGGGGAAGGGAGAAGCTGGTCGGGTGCAAGACATACGCGTTGGTGACCTTTTCGCCCAGGTAAGACTCGGCGATTTCCTTCATCTTGCCCAAAACCATGGCAGAAATCTGCTCTGGGGAGAACTCCTTTTCTTTTCCGCCATCCTTGACCTTGACCCATGGCTGGTTGTTCTTGTCGATAACCTTGAACGGGAGGTGCTTGATGTCCTTCTGAGTGGCCTTGTCGTCGAATTTGCGACCGATCAGACGCTTGATATCGAAAACAGTGTTGTGCGGGTTCTGGGCAAACTGGTTCTTTGCGGCGTCGCCGACCAGACGTTCCTCGTCGGTGAAAGCTACCCAGGAAGGCGTTATTCGGTTACCCTGGTCGTTCGCAATGATTTCTACACGGCCGTCTGTGTGCAAGCGGTTAGTCTTGGGTGTTCCTGGTTGCTACATGTTTGAACGTGGGAAGAAGCTAGGCCCTCAATGTGCCACCTGTTCACATGAAAGTTGCGGACAGCACCTATATTGGCGAGCACGTCGTGGAGCAGGACGAGCAAACATACCTTTCATTACACCCACACACGAGTATGTGGTGCCAAGATCTATACCCTAAGAGACGATTGTCAGCTGGTTGTTGCTCGTATGAAGCCGGCAAGCACATACAATGACAGGACCGGTAACCTCTTTCGAATCATCTGCCTGCGCTCTTTGCGCGCCAAACAAGCCGGCGCAGAGCACCAGCATCAAGTAAAGTGGAATGAGCAGCGACGAAGCGGCCAGGCTGCTTGATCTACTATGCCGCGCCATGTTTGAGCAATGTGCGTGGCAAGCTGTCCGCGACGGGAGCGAAAGCCAGCAGCGGGAAAAGAGGACAGATTGAAACAACGAACACTGCTTGAGCGATCCCAGGCGCACAGGCTGTGTCGAGGGAACTGGTAAGGAGAAGAAAGGGACGAAGAAGGAGGAAGGGGGGGAAGAGATGTTGTAGGAGTTGAGAGTGTGTGCGAGGGAAATGAGGGTGAGAAAAGATTTATATGGGATACGTTTTGATTCTGTGAAATAGGCTGGCGAGCGATTAGCAAAAAGTGGCATCTATCGAAACGGGACTAGCGCCAGGGTCGCTCTGGACGAGGGGGCCGCAGGGGTCGTCGGGCTATCGGCACGCTGATTGGCTGCTTGCGGCGACGTTGCGCTTTCTCCCTCCAGCGCATCGTGCTTCGGCTGCCTTCCTTGTCTGCTGGCTCGCCGACGTGAGTTCGAGAAACTTCCGGGGCCTCGCACAAACAAAATCTGGTCTACGTTGCATCTTCTTTTTGTCGCCTGCCATGCTTTCGAGCGCGCACTACGCCACCAGCCAAGTGTCTTGACTCATCGGAGAGGCGAGTGTACTTGTAAGTTGTCCTTTTCGACTGGCCGTTCTGAGGTCTCGTGCCGAATCTGGACGGCCCGAGCTGGCCATGTCAATCTTGCAAGCTGGCCGTTCTATAGAGTCCGCACCCATGACATAGGCTACGCATACCGTGAGGCCACAACTCACCAACCTTGAGCCCCACTTGGCACCCACCACCAGCGTGGAGTATGCTCAAATGTGATGCCGTCGTCACATAACTACCACTCTCCGAACGCTCTCGAACGAAAAGATTGTTTCAGATGCAAGTCCAGAACCCGATGCTAGCCGAATGTTCCATTCGCAATGCCGCTTTTTTTCTGCCCACTGTGGTAGGTTGCATAAGCTGGCTGAGTGACGTGAAGCTTTTGGCCGCGCGAAGCCATGAAATGCCAGTGCATCGTCATGCAAAGCCTAAGTTTCGCCTTTTTCTATCGAATGGACGGGCAAATGTTGCCGCAACGGGAAAGAGAGTGCAATGCACATGACGTGGCTTTTGGTTGCTAGTGCTGCACGAGAATTGGCAACAGTCCCATGTCGAGATTCAGAGCAGTATTGTACGCATGTCTTTTGGTGCTGATATATCATTCGACTAAGCCTGCGTTGTGCTTGTCATCCGCTACCTCACATGTGGGATTGGAGATGTATTGGCATGCATGATTGCCGTGGACGTTGACCATGCTGTTCATTTCACCTTGGAGAGGTGGTACCTGGCGATGCAAAGTTGATTATAAGCTTAAAAGACTGTGGATATATGAGCTGCCGAACATGTCGCTTTGTGATGATTAGCAAAATATGTACAATGGGCATCTGCGAAGTTCTTGTGCCATATGCCCTGCAGCCCCGCCACGACAGAGATGCATCATGTTCTGTTCAGACAACGCAATGGAAGCCAAATATTCGAAATGGAAATATTCATATGCCTTCTACGTCTTGATCTCAGCGCGGGGCCCAATTCCCATCATTCCACACCCATGAGATACTGCCTTCACGGATCCTCGTAGCCACTCGGTATCTTCCTCGGGCCCGCAGGAACTACGTAGCACTTTTGTTAGCTTCATTCCTTAATTCGTACTCTGCTCTGACTTCGGCCGAGAACTTACTCGGGTATGTGCTTGGAATCGGAGGTGGTCTGTAGTCATTGAAAAACCTGGCCCTGAGAGGGGGCGCCGCAACCACGATCAAAGGACCAGCACCACCAACAACGCATGACCAGAAGAGAGCCGGCCTCTCACGCGCGGCCCAGCGCATGTATCGGAGGGGCTGATGCCAGAAGAATGGCTCGATGGGGGCGATGGGCGGCATTTTGGTGCTACGGCGAGGCCTGCGTGTGGAGTCAGCATATCATCAGTTCGTCAATGAACAGATGGATGCGCACGGAGACGATTGAGACTCTTCCTCTAGGGCAATGGCCGTTCAAACTTTGTTGACTTAGAAAGAGGTTCGGAGAGCCTTGTTTCGAAGCTCCGGTCGTTCGCAGACCTGCGAAGATGCCTTTGTTGATGCCTAAGGCTCCAAATGGTCCCTGGCGTTGTGTTGCGCGGCCCAAGGGCATCAAGCCAGATTGAGCATTTAGCATTTGGGTTGGACACGCCGGCAACACTTCTCGAGGCCCAATTGCTGCAACAACACAAAAATGCGCTCATTACTGTCCCTCCTGGTGCTATGCCTGGTGAGCATAGTGGCCGCCCTTAGCTCAAGCGGCAACAGATTGTTAGTCGTCCTTGAGGATCAGGCGGAGAAGGGCAAGTACTCCACATTCTGGAAGGAGCTTGAAGGTAAGGCTGGCCTTTACGACCAAACCACGGCATCGATATTTGGCACGAAGTCGTAGTGGCTCACACGGATGCGAGTGCAGGTAGAGGGTATTCCCTCACATTCGAATCTCCCAAAAAGGAGGGTCTCTCGCTGTTCCATCTCGGCTCCAGAGCATACGATCATGTCCTCTTGCTACCCCCAAAGTCGAAAGCGTACGGACCAGCGCTGACGCCGAACCTCTTATTGGACTTTATGAAAGCGGAGGGCAACATTCTTCTTGGTCTGTCGTCAGAGTCGCCCGTACCCAGTGGCATCGTCTCGCTACTCTTGGAGTTGGACATTCACCTACCCACTGACAGGAGCAGCACCGTGATTGACCACTTCAACTTTGACAGCAGCGCGGCAGAACAGCACGACATTTTGCTTGTACAGCCTCCAAAGCCGCTTAGGGACGACGTCAAGAATTTCTTTGGTGCTGCGGGGGCTGGTTCTGGAAAGAAAGGAGACGTAAACAACCTGCCTATCGTCGTTCCACACGCCGTCGGTCAGGTCCTTGGCTCAGCGAGCCCACTACTCTTGCCAATTCTCAAGGCTCCAAGCACGGCGTATATTGGCAGCCCTAAGGAGGATGGCGTCGAAGAACTCTTCGCTTCCGGCTCGCAGATCTCGCTCGTGTCCGCCCACCAAGCCAGGAACAGCGCCCGCTTAACAGTTCTGGGAAGTGTGGAGATGTTGCAGGATACGTATATGGACAACAGCAAGTACGGAAATAAGATTTTCGCCGAACAGATCTCTGCATGGACGTTCAAGGAACTGGGTGTGCTCAAGGTCGGCAGACTGCAGCATTGGCTAAACGAGGGACCCAAAGGTGTCGTGAACAGCACTGGGGTGTCCGTGAGCGATCTCAACCCTGCCATCTACAGAGTCAAAAACGACGTCGTACGTCTTTCCGCTATAGCCATAAATCTCGCAGAGTTCCAGAAGAGCTAACCTACATGATGTCAGATTTTCCAAATCGAGCTCTCCGAATATGCCCTCACTCACTACACTCCTTTCACACCGGCCGCAAATGACGATGTGCAGCTCGAATTCACGATGCTCTCACCGTTTCACCGCATACCACTCCTCCCTGTGTCCACAACTCAAAACTCGACCATTTTTGAGGCCCGTTTCACGACGCCAGATCAGCACGGCATCTTCCACTTCCGCGTCAACTACAAGCGCCCATTCTTGACCAATGTCGATGAGAAAAGGCAGGTCACTGTCCGCCACATTGCGCACGACGAGTGGCCCAGAAGTTGGAAGATCAGCGGTGGATGGGTGTGGATCGCTGGCATCTGGATCACCGTGGCTGGCTGGTGCGCGTTTGTCGCCGTGTGGCTGTACTCAGAGCCTCCAAGAGCAGGTACGAAAAAGACGCAGTAGAATGATACCCCTTCTGCTTATATCTCCTCCCACCGATGGATTTATGACCGTCATAGCGTTGAGTCTTGCAACGTTGGAAACGCAGGGTGCGGCTGCGCATGCATGTATGTAGGAAAAGAAAAAACGTGGGATCATGTAAAGATAAAGGGGACTTGGCGTTTGAAAATGGAATGTCTACTTGCTGCACCAATAATCGTTCTAAATCTAGATGGAAGGCAGCGTCTTGTAGAGTTTCAGAACAAGCCATGTCTCCTCAAACATTTCCCGCATATTGCGTCCCGTACCTTTCACCAAAAAGACCAAAATCCAGTCTTGTCGGGAAATGGCTCCATCAATAGGTTCGTCATATCCGTGTGACATCTGCGCCTGAAATCATGAAGAGCTTGAGACATGGCATTACAGCATCTTCCGCCAGTGCCCCGAATGATGCCATGCTTCGCATCGCAAGTTCGCCTCGCCATGAAGCAAAACGACACCACCCAAGAGCCAAAAGGCAGTTCTAGCTCCGCTAATCGTTCAGCGCCGTTCTTATGTCGACGTCATTAGCTCGTGCCATGAGACTAAATAAAATACAACAAAGCAAAAAACATGGCGTGCAAGTTTCCAATCGATACTTTCGAGCGGCGTCTCTTCCTGCCAATCAACTCCTCTGAAGATGGATCGGGTTCTAAATAGTCGATTAAAGTCGAAGCCAGCCGTTCTCCAGCACCAGTCTTCGCGATTGTAGGCGGTACCTTCTGACATAAAGCGAGTAGCTGAAACTCTAGCGCACCGTCTCGAATCCACGACGGTCGCCCGACGTCAGGATGCTGCTGGTGAGGAACTCTTACATCAGCCGTGAGCAACGGTGCGTCTTTGCGAACAAAAGGGGCTACTTTCAGCACTGGCTCTATTTGCCCTCACCTAGAATATCAATGTCTTCTTCTCTTTGTTTGCAACGCGAGCTCTGGTTAAAGTTCCATCGTTGAGATGTACGTTTTCAAATTATTGAGGACTGCGTTGTTCAGGAGACGCGCAAGGTTAAAATGAGCAGAAAAATAAAACAACACAAATTTAAATAAAAAAAATTGCCATGCGAGAGATGCTGATCTGATTGTTTTCAATTTCATTTTCTTCAATCATCCAAGAAGCCAAATTCAACACGCATAACTTTCAAGGAAAAACCTGATTCCTTTTTCAATACGGTATACTACATTGACACGGCCTACAATCAAGAATGGAGTCCGAAAATCAGAGAACTGGAGAACCGAAGCTCCACTAGCAATGCACCGGTGCGAGGCCCTAGAAGCGGCATAGTTGTTGATCTCTAGTTCTTCTTTTTTTGAGCGAAATCAAAAGTTAAGACTCGGTCCAGCTTGAGACCAGCAATTCTGTGGTATTTCATACACGATGAACTGGAATGGATGACGGGCCGAAAAAAAAGCGGAGATCCCGACACAGACGACGGCATCTGATCTAAAATATATTAATAGAGACGCCCAGGGAAAACTAACTTCGGAAGGATCCTTTTGGTGGGCTCATTTAATCGCGCGCGTCTTGAGGTGCGTCCGAAAGTCGAAACAGCAGATGCAATAATTAGTTGCTGTCCGCAAGGCACATTCCCAGACGTGGCGGGGCGCTTATCTCAACCAATCAAGCATTGTCAGAGTCAGTCGATGAACATGCCAGGTCGCTACTTAAACAACGCGTAAGCCTTGGTGAATTCCAGGTGTCCTTTTTCTTTCTTGATCTAATCCTGCCAGAGGATGCTGCAGAGAGACAGGTGCCACAGATCGTCATGACTGATCCTTTGAGCGTGTCGGCTGCCATTCTGGCCGTCATCACGGCCGCGGCGCAGGCAACGAAGCTGCTGCATGAAACCGTGGAGAGCTACAAAGGCCGTGACAAGACCTTGAAGAAGCTCGATGACGAGCTTAATGATATGATTAGGATCTTGGACTCATTAGCGCAAGCAAAAGATATAGATGACAAGATGTGGGACCTGCTCAAAGACCCGGTCAAACGATGCAGCGAAGTATGTCGCGAGTTCGAACAGGCGATGCAAGCATTTGGGAAAAAGTCAAAGACCGGAATCCGAGACTGGACGCGGTTGGAGTTCAGGAAGGGCGACATCAACGATTTTATAGACCAGATCGCTAGCTACAAGTCGACTATAGCAGTTGGCTTGGGCATCATAACCATGTTAGCACCACTCCAGTTGAATTTCCTCGATTCTGCCATACTAATCACCGCGCACAAGGCACAACTCCAGAGTCACGCGCCAGTTCCTTCAGGAATACATGGAGTTGGTCAAGGACACGTCGTACAGCCTCGAGTTGCATCTGCAGCGAATCGAGGAGAAAATGGCGTTGGATCGTAGTGGAAGCGCCCAGCAATCGGAAGACAGCGTAGATCTAGCGGACGAGAGGGCGGTCACGAAGAAGTGTCTTCGCATCTGCGAAGACGCGTGGGCGTACATAGAGGCTCTGATGAACCGCGAGTCGACCGTGCTGAACGAAGCGACCTCGGAAGATTCCAAAAACGCGGTCAACAAAGCGTTCGAGGCGCAGCTAGAAACACGCAGACTCATGGACGAGAATCGAGACAGTCTCGCTGAGATCATCGGCTGGCTTCGACAACGTCTGGAGACTCTTGTCGTGGAGGACGATCCTGGCAGCGGCGTCGAGCGTCAGAGGTTACAGCAGGACATCGACATCTCGAAGCGGTGTCTCGAATTGTGCAAGCTAGCCACAAAAATGTCCCGAGAGAAGATACACGTCATCGACGAGGCGATTGCCGACGACTACAGCGATCAGATGGTCTTGACCACCGTGGCCGATCTGTTCAGCGTGAAGACGGCAAAGTCGATGGGGCATTCGACCCAGGTGGTCGGTTCGATGACACCAGAGAATTTCCAGAGCCTGACCGAAAAGCGTTACAACGGCCATGTTGTACGTCCGGTCGTCGAGTCGAGTCCGGCTGAGGCTGGCGCCTCTCGACCGGCCCCAGTCTCCGAACCTTCAAAGAGCGTTGACCAAACCGTGGTCACGGAGCGCTCTCAAGTGCCGAGACCGGGATACACGAAACCGTTCCCGAATGAAGTGAGGAAGCGGTTCACGAGGGACGATCATGATGATGTGTGAAGAGCGGGGTTCAGCGTTTGTTCTGCACGAGTGATCTATCTTTTTGCATAAGAAACCAGCGTTCATGCCTTTACTCTGTACTTGTGGTTCTAACTTCGGTCTTTTGGGAAAGAGACAATGTATACTTGATAAAGTACAGTCGAATAAAAAAATAAAAAGGGAGGTGGGTGCGAAGAGTGCGGAGCTTTTTATGCACCAGAATCATGAAAACAAAGTCTTGTGGCCCTGTGCTCTTTGCCCAACGGCCGAAACAAGTGCTACAAGCACCACATACATACCGTCCTTTCGTCGGCTGTCGAACAAGCCAATGATCGGAAGCATCAGTGGTGATGGATCAGGCGCAGGGCAGCGTTTGAAGATGACAATCCAGCTCATCATTCGGCCTCGTCTCACTCGATTTCATTCCGTGTCATATGCGAGGTGAAAAAAAAGGAGTGCGCAAGAGTCTTGATCGGTCTGTATGGTTACATTGTACAGCAATTTGGTTACCATCTAATTGAGTCTCTCCCGCGGTCTATGGCGTAAGCATCCGTATCACGAAAAAACGATTCAAGCCCGGGGTCAGAGCTGGTTATAACAAACACGCCGGCGACGTATATTGCGTGGCAAAGAGCCGGAACCGAGAATGCGCTGAAAAGTTCACAGTACCTCACACGCACACACACACTCCTCTACATATATATACGTGTGTGTGGGTGTGTATAATTATGCCATGTGCCCCCTTACAACTTAGCCTTGGGGGCTTCCTTCTTGGCCATGGCGCGAAGATCCTTTCTGAGGATCTTGCCGCTGGGGCTCTTAGGGATGGCGTCGATGAAGACGACGCCGCCCCGGAGCTGCTTGTACTGCGCGACGTTCTGCTTGACAAAGTCCTTGATCTGTTGCTCCGAGATTTTCTTTGGATCTGCGACCACGTACGCGCGGGGTACCTCGGTGCCCTCGGCCTCGACGCCGATGACAGCGGCGTCGAGGATATCTTCATGCGAGATGAGCAGCGCCTCGAGCTCGGCCGGCGCGACCTGCATGCCCTTGTACTTGATGAGCTCCTTTCGCCGGTCGACGATGTAGAACAGCCCGTTCTTGAAGACGCCGACGTCGCCGGTCTTGTACCAGCCGTTTTCGAACGAGTCCTTGTCCGCGGCCGGGTTGTTGTGGTAGCCGCGGAAGATGACGGGGCCCTGTAGCCAGATCTCGCCTTCCTTGCCAGGCTCCACGTCGTGGCCATCTTCGTCCACCATCCTGCGCGGATGCAGAAGTTAGCAACGATCGAAACTGGACTGCCGTCAATTCTCAGGGGTTTAAGGATACGTACCGTGCCATACAGTTCGGCAGCAGCCGCGAGACGGAGCCGGTGTCGTCCTTCTCGCCGTAGCCAAGCAACGTCGCCGAGCCGGTGCTCTCGCTCAGACCCCAAGTCTGGGTGATGAAGGTCTGGCCCTTGCCCAGCTTTGCGCTCGCCGCGTACTGCAGGTCCTTGCCCATAGGGGCGGCGCCGCTGATGGCGATACGCAACGTGTCGAACTGGTCCGTCACCTGGGGCATCTTGGCGATGAGCAAGTAGATGGGTGGGACGGTGAAGAAGAACGTGATGCCGTATTTCTTGTTGTACTCGAGGAACTTGGGAAAGTCGAACTTGGTCATCCAGTACGTCGGACCGCCCATGTAGAAGGGGTTCACAAAGTAGCCCTGCATGCCCGCAATGTGGGCGACGGGCAGGTGGGCGATCGTCTTGTACTCAAAGTCCATCTGCTTCTTGATCGGGTCGCATCCCAGGATGCACTCGGCGACCATGTTCATGTGGGTCAGCGGCACGCCCTTGGGAAGGCCGGTCGTTCCGGACGAGTAGATGAGGCACAGCGGCGTGTTCTCGAGCTCCTTCTTGTTGGTGATGACGCGCCAGTCGAGCTCTTTTCTGGTGAGGATGTCCTTGTCGTCGCTGGCTCTCCGCAGAGCCACGCCGGGCACGTCAATGACGAGCACGTTCTTGAGGGGGATGCCGCACTTCTTGGCCGCCGCAACGCTGGTCTCTTTCGTTTCTGCGCTCGTGATGATCAGCTCGCTCGGGGCCAGCTTGATCAAGCGCTCAAGCTCCTCCACCGTTGCACTCGCCGTGACGGAGGAGAAGATGCCGCCCGCTGCGACAACGCCGTAGAACATGCACGGGACGAGGTAGTTGCCGGCCGAGATGCAAGTGACGTAGTCCTTCTTCTTTGCGCCCTTGGTGCCCTTTCCGAGGGCAATTGGGCCGACGTTGTACTGGGTCCTGAGCGCGTGGGCGATGCGCTTGGTCAGAGTGCGGGCCGAAGCTTTTGTGAGAGCGTTTGACGGGTTTTCAGCGTCCACATGAATGATGGTGTTCTCCTTTGCGCCGCATTGGGGGTGCTCTATATCCAACGTCAACGGTTAGGACGAATATCTTCGAAATTTTTTCTTTCTTTTCCCTCTCTTCTTTGCTCATCGATTCTTTTTGTCTTTTTTTTCGGCACACTTGGGGGGTGGAGGACACGCACCAAACAACAAGGTCAACAGATCCACGTTCGGAATGGGATACGTCGTGTCGGCCTTGTAGATATACTGGCTTCCATGCTTTTCAACCAACGTTCGCTTCGACATGACGGCCACAAACGAGTAGGCTTATTCGCAGCGGAGAGGTGTGGAAAAAGGGAAAAAAAAATAGGAGAGAAAGGTGCAAGCAAAACGCAGTCAACAATTTGCAGCGCCAGACAATATCGCAATAAAGAAAGCGTGCAGATCGTTCGGGGGGGGGGAGAGTGGGGGCTTGTGGTCCAGCAACAGTATATGGCTATTCTCTGGCAGCGGACAACAGGCCTCACGGGGACAAGCAGGGAGCTCGCCGTCTCTTATAGCGAGCAGATCAAAGCCGAACTAGCGGACGGCGGCGAGGTGTGTGTGTTTGTGCGTCCTATGCGACTCTCCCTCAATACCCGCCCAGCGTCCTCGGGTCGGTCGGGGACATTAAACTGGCAGGCCAGGGCGGGCATTGAGCCAACGTGGGCGTGGGCGCTGGTGGACGCTGGGTTCGAACGAGTTTAGCAGCACGCGTAGCCCGAGCCGGGTCACACAGCAACAGCCGGGGGTCGCGGGGTAGATCTGTGGCTGACCAAGAAGCGCTGACGTCGAGCGCTTGTCCCTCTTGTCGTGCGGCCTACATCCGACTCAGCCTTTTTCTTCCCGTGCTCTTGTCGACCGTCTTTCGCGCAGCCGTGGCCGCCGTCATGGAGGCCAGGACGGAAGGGGATCCAACGCTGCCCGCGGAAGGCTAGAGAAGAAAAGTCCGTGATGATCGACTTGGGCTCCAAGGCTGTAGTTGAAAGCAAAAAGAGCTCGTCGTGCCGGCCATATGCTCATCTCGTCATGTGATATCAAGCCAAATAAACGAACCTCGCTCTCGCCTCTCGCTTCTCTTGTCTTGAGTTGTCTCCAGCCGGCTATTGTCTTCTTTCCAGGCCTTGCCTTCCTTGCTGATAATACTCAGCCAATCCCCGCCATCGCCTTGTTCGGGTGTCCCCGCGGCTCAGCCTTCCTCAGACATGCGGGTCGGGGATTATGGCTAAGTCGTCCAAGGGGTTTTTTCCGACTTGTGACGAAGATCAGTACATGGCGGCCAGGTTGAAGCAGGGAGATAAGAGACAAGCTAACCCTAAAAGAATCGACTCTGTTTGGAACGGATTTGGGACTTGAAAGCGCGCTGCCCACTGTACTCTTTCAAACGCATCTCTAGTCGACGAACATAATAATCGGATCGAACCTCAGGATATGCTATAGATACATTCTTTGGCGAATAATGGTGCGCGAAGGCATCGCGTCCTCTCCGGCAATCATGGTCACAGGTACGCAAAACAAAAGACGTCTGATACAGTGCATGTGGTGAAGCATGCTCTGCCCGCTGACAGAGCCTCAAACGTTCCCTTGCAGTCCTCTGTCCGTCCCTTTTTGCGAAAGGCCATTCGAGCGCAAAAGCACCTGCTTCAACTACAACTTAGCACCCGCCTTCTTTCTTCGTTCCCTTTCCCGGTCCCTCAGCAGTCTCCTCAAGATCTTGCCGCTCGGGCTCTTCGGTATCACGTCGATGAACTCGACACCGCCCTTCAGCCACTTGTGCCTGCTCTTTGACTTCTCCACGTGTTTGGCAATGTCCCGTGCCAGCAGCTGATCCGACTCTTCCAGGCCCACGGACGCCGACTTGACGACGAATGCTTTGGGCACCTCGCCAGCGGCATCGTCGGGCACGGGTATGACGGCGCAGTCGGCGACGGACGGGTGGGTGAGAAGGTGCGCTTCGAGTTCGGCGGGAGCAACTTGAAGACCCTGTACAAAAAAGCAAGAGCGGATTAGCCACGTCTGTTCGAAAAGTTCGTCCCGCCTGTCGAGCTTGCTTTCCAACGTTGGGGGAGTTCACCTACCTTGACTTTGATGAGCTCTTTGATACGGTCCACGATGAACAGGTGCTCGTTGCCCTTGGAGCTCTTGCGCACCAGAACCTCGTCTCCCGTGCGCATGTACCGCTTGCCGTCGTCCGCAATCACAAATGTTTCCCGGTTGGCCTTTTCGTTGTTCAGGTAGCCGAGCACTACGGAAGGAGCGCACACCCACAGCTCGCCAGGCTTGTCGTACTCGGTGATCTCCTTGCCGTCCGGATCCATAATCCGGACCTGGACGTCCGGGATGAGCACGCCGGAGCTGCCGAGCCAGATGTCGGACTCGGGAGACGAGCACACGACGGTGCTCGTCTCGGTCAGGCCGTAGCCCTGTCTTACCTTCCAATTGGGGAAGATCTTGTTCAGCTCGTCCGCCGTCTCCTTGCCGAGCGGCGCCGCGCCGGTGAAGATACCAGTGACGTGACTGAGGTCGTACTTGGCCATGACGTCCTTGTTCTTGGTCATCAAGATGATGATGGGAGGCACGAGATACAGCGTGTTGGCCTTGTAATCCTGCACCGCCTTCATGAGCATGTTGAACTCGAATTTTGGCAGGACGACGACGCCGTCCCCGCGCCAGCAGGAAACGTGCGACGTCACGACCAGCCCGTATATGTGCGACATGGGCAAGACCCCCAGCGCATTCTCCAGATACGCTTCGTCGCCCGGGCCGGGCTTCTTCGACCTCCGCCACAGCTCCTCGAACGCGCACGTCTGCATCGTGTTGGCAATGACGTTGTAGTGGCTGATCATGACGCCCTTTGGCAGCCCCGACGTGCCGCTAGAAAAGCAGATGAACGCGCACCGTCTCTTGCCCTCGCCCTTGATCCACTTCAGAGGCTCCAGGTCCGACGTGATCTTTCGCCCTTCGGCGATGAGCTCGGCAACGGTTTTGAACCCGGGGCTTGAGAGGCCGCCAGTAAAAGCAGCCGGTAGCTCCATGAGGAACACCTTCTCCTTGGGGATGCCCACGTTCTTTGCCGCCGTGAGCGCGGACTCGAGGAGAGGGAGGCAGGTGAAGAGGCAAGTTGCGCCAGTCGTCCTCAACTGGTATTCCAGTTCGGACGTCGAGTACTGTGCATTGGCCGGAGTGAGGATGCCTCCCAGCCGATGAACGGCCCACCCCGCCGTAAGGTAGTCGATCTGCGCATGTTCAGTCAAAGCCACCTTGCTGCAAGTGCAGGGCCTGGGAAGCGGCCAGCTGAACGTACTGTGTTGACGCTGAACATGCCAGCGACCTTGTCGTACTCTGTTCCCTCGTTGGGCTGCCATCCCAACTCCTTGCTCAGGGCCTTGGCCAGGTCCTCGATCTGAGCCTTGACTTCTATCGCGCTCGGCGCCTTGCCTGAGATGCCGCAGATGAATGGCGTGCGGGACTTTTGCAGAGGATACCGACCGTACCGCTCGTCAAACATGAATTCACTGATCGGCACGGTGTCCGGGATCTCGAAGGGCAGCGGCGGCACCCAGGAGGCTGGTTTGAACGGCATCGTGGATGTAGGTCGCTTGCAGATCTCGGCGAAGTGACTTGGCGGGAGACAGGAGAGGAGGCGAGCAGTGACAAGAAGAGCTGCGGTCGCGGTTTGCTAAAGCAGGTCCCAACAGCAGAGTCTGCGGAGTGGAGAGGGTTAGACGGGCAGGAAAGAAAGAGGTCGGCTCGTGATGACGGGGAGAGTGGAAGTGTGGTGGGTGTCTCGCCGCACGGCGCAAAGGCAATCAAGGGCCAAGAAAGCTGAACGCGAGCCTCGTCAGAGAGGAGAGGAACGATTGGAGGACTTGTATTTTTATAACAAGCGTGTTGGGGGGGGGGGGGAGGTTTGTTGGATCCAAGCAAGGACGCTCAAGGAACGGCAGTGCAGCATCCGTGGAGCGGCATTCGGTGAAGCGAGCGTCTGTTGACTCCGTCCCGACACGGCGCGCGAAGCCAAAAAGGCCTCGACGTCGTCTCCGCTTTTCGTAGCCGTCGTGGGGGTTGAGAGGTTGGAGATGGCCAGCCACCGAGGCATTGGGCGAATTGGGATTAGCGGCGGATGAGGTTCGGTGAGCAGAACAGGCCCGCTCCCAAACGACCCGCAGACGCCAGCAGACTCTAGTTCCGTTTCCCCAGAGCAATTTGGCCGCCGTCAAGGATCTTCTCCGCAGAAATTCGCTCGCTGTCGTCACGTGTTTCAGCCGTTTCGTCTGGACGCGGTGTTCCGTGTCCGCTGGTCGGTCGGACCCATCGCGTCATCAACGCTCGGCCCGGGTTGAGTGTCGCGTGTGTCCGGCGACGGCTGAGTGAGCGAAGCGTCGACGCAGCGACTCGATGATATCTGTGGGTTCCCGTCACGCTACCGCGGAGAGCAGACATGTTCTTCGAAGGGGCAGTTCGCTCTCTCTGGTGGTCGAACGGCCGGCGGTAGAGCCGTCGTGGCGTCGCCATGGGCTAAGCCAGCCAACATCGCAGCAAAGAAGCTGCAAGAATCCATCCGAAGGCAAATCTACGGGTCTTTTTTGGTGGGGACAAGACGAAACACATCGAGCAGTCCGGCCTGGTGCTACCCCAAATGCGGCCCGCATCAATCGGTTTCTGGCTTTGCCCTCAGGCCGTCGAGGCTGTGCAATTTTCGTAGCATCTCCATGCTCCGTGACGAGTCAATCTCTTAATGGAGTGAGTATCATTCACAAGTCTTTCCTATGGCCTCGAAACTGCGTCTTAACCCTTGAGGATCTATCAGTCTGACACGTGATCACGTGTTTCGTCCGCAATCACGGAGCTCCGCAGCATTGGAACACTAACTTTAGAGGACATGCGTGTTTGAGAAGTCTTCTTTTTTATTATTTTTTTTCATTTTTTCTTTCTCTAACAATGGCGAACTGCGCCATACGTTGACGTACGCAGGGAGCAAGTGACAGTATATCCTCCAGCTGTCATGTACATCTCACCGTTCACACAATCACAGGAGCTTATGCTGTCCTTCTTTGATGCGCTAAGTTGATGAAAGCTACGTCAGGTCGCAGGAAGCTTCCACAAGCCAGCTGTCATCAAATCTTCTGTGTAGGAAACACGAACAGTCTGACGCTGTATATGAAAATCTTTTACGGAGGCTGAAAAATACTCGAACACGTGCTTCTATCAAAGGCATCTGGAATCGTGTTCCTTGACCCAGAAGACGCCCAAGACGAACAAGGGTGCCAACATGACTTAAGATGCTGAGGAGGGCTGACACAGAAGTGACATGGCCAGCACGCGAAAGGGAGGGGGGCTGCCGTAGCCGTGTAGTTGGCGTGGCGTCAAACGCCAAAGGCAAGATGTGTGATTTCGTGCTTCGTGTTGGGACAGCTGGTGGTCAGATTCCCGATGGATGTACCTCTGTACTTCAAACGTGTGCTTATAAGCTACGGCCCGAAAGCGCGTTTGCTGAAGGGTAGTTGCTGGTGTGAATCATATCTCTGCACCGGCCTAGCTGGGACTCAGGGCCTGGTGCAGACGGATGAACGAACGACCACGAGGCACCCATGGCTGGCATGCATGTGAGCAGCCACGGAGCGGAAGGAAAAAGTAAGGGGAAAGTAGCAAAACAATACAAAAGAGAAAAGATTGCAAGTCCGCGCCCAATCATGTGCTTGTGCCTGGTCCGGGGCAGAGACCATGTCGCAACTCAAACGTGTTTGGAAGCACTACCTTTCGCGTCTCGACTCGCCCTTGATCATTTGTCCAACGTTGGGACCCCCGTGAGAGCCTGAATGCTCGTTCCACATCCCCACTGCTTGAAAGGGCGATGGGAGGCAAGTATACAGGCCCCCCCCCCCCCCCCAAGAAGGATCCTGCCTTGTCGAAGCGAAGGCTCGAACAAGCTGAGTCATAGAGAATTCACAACCAAGAGGCCTACGTACAGAATGTGTCAATTCGTAAACAAAGTGTGGAAGGATCCACACCCAAAAGCTGTGGTGGTGAGGAAGCGGCCAAAAGGGCCCGATTTGCAGGAGACGCGGAGCCGACGTTGCCAAGGAGGGCATGATCAGGGAAAGCTGATGACGATGACGGGTGAGACAATGCTTGCTGAGGCGTTCTCCATGACAGTATCATTTACGAGTATATGTCATCAGCTTTTGATGAACTAGTTATTGTGGCGGCCGTTAGGGCCATTCGAGAATCTGGAACACAACTATGTGAATCCGATGAAAGACGGTCCAATGACAATCCGAAAAAAAAAGAGGAGAGAGGGAGAGAGACAAGAGAGACAACAAGAGAGCATCGGCCTTCCCCAGAAAAAGGATTTTCTGGGGCTGACGTCGACTATATTGGGACGACCACGAGGCGCGTGGATGCTTTTGGTGTTCCAGAAACGGATTCACCCAGGACTCGCCCAGCCATGGCTGGTCCATCACGCTCGTGGCGTCTCTTGACGATCGCCACACAGTCAGTCTGATCAGTCGGTTCCCCAGCAGACATTCGTTTCTTAGCACACGTCAAGCAGCCCCAGCAGCCAAGTGTCTCGCCGGGCCTGTGTGCCGGACCGTCTGAACGGGAGCTTCTGGCGTCGAACGCTGAGCGGATGAATGCCTGGATACGGTCGCGATCGACCATCCACAACCAAAAACCCCCCCCTTTTCAACCCTTCCAAGAAAAAGATTGGTGTGAGCCTACAGAGGTTTCAGGGACGGTTGAGCCGCTGCCCGACCTCGACATGAACGGCACGCCTTCCGCAGGTTCCGGAGCGTCTCATGGCAGGACACAGCAAAAAGGCCACAGTCGACGAGTCTCCCGTCTGAAGTTGATTCGTCGCCGCTGGCGGCGCGGCCATTTGTCTTCAGATGGAGGGGTTTAGGGGAAGCTAGGGAGAAAAAAAAGAAAGGAAAAAAACAAAGGTGACCGCACTGGGCCGACAACAGCGATTGTTCGGTGCAAGACGGTGATAGCCGTGCAGACGATCGCCATGGTGACCCCGAAGATAACTTATAGTCCGGAGCTTGGATTCGGTTTTTGCTGCTGCTCGTTTCCCTCGCTCCATCTCACGCGACATCCCCTTCCGAGCCAGTCGGCGGTATCGATCGACAGGCGAATCAAAGCCGCTCACCGCAGCGCTGGAATCTGCACGTTGAACGTCTCACGGCGGTGATTGCGTGATGCTAATGCAACCGGCAGGGTTCGACCGTCTCCAAACACCCGACCACGCCGCAGCGAGGCCGAATCCTTCGTGGAATGTGGGTGCGAGGCGAAGGAACTGGTCCAGCCTCGAACGGGTATTTCACTCTTCGTCTTCGCAAACAAAGGAAAAACCTTCCAGCCGGCCGGTCGCTAGCGTTCGCGACGTCGAGCGGGTGAAATTCCGGAGCTTCGCCCTTGGAGATCTCGTTCTGGGCGACAGTGAGCACCCAACCTGTCTTCGAACCTGTATTTTTCATTTAAACGTTTTGAGGTAGCTCGAGAAAAGGTTAAAAAAAAAACCCCAAGAGGGCCACACCCGGGCCGCTGTATCACTGCCGATCTTTTCTTGGTTCACCTTGGGTACGAGAACATGGATTTGCAAGTCATCGTGCTCGGCGCAGGTTCAGTAAGTCATTCGCGCATCGCTCTCTGCACGATTTCGATCTACAGCCTGTTAGCTGTGTAGCTCGTGCAGACACGTCGTGAATCTAGAGGCTGATGGGAAAATCCGACAGACCGGCCTTCTCATCGCACAGGGGTTGAAAAAGGTAAGTTCCAGTCACCACGTCGTCGCCCAAGACGCGATTCGTCGTCGTGCAAGACGTCCTGCACGCCGGCGACGCGGTGTCGGACTCCACTAGCGACGCCGCGATCGTGGTTGGCGGGATCGACAAGGCGAGAGGGGGTTTTGAAGCCCCGGAGCCTATCGTTGGCGACCGCTTGGCTGATCAGCGATCGAGCAGAACGGCATCAAGTTTGCGATTTACGAGCGCGAAGACGAGCATGCATACACGCATCACCAGCGGGACTGGTCCATGGCCCTGCTCTGGGGCACCGAGTATCTCAAGAACACGCTGCCGGAGCAGATGCTGGACCGCTTCGATGAGATCAAATCGGATCCCCACGACAAGCCAGGCCCGGATCGACTGGGCACGTTGCCGCTGTACAACGGCAAGACTGGAGAGCTCGTGGCCAAGATCCCGGGCGGCATCGCCGTGCGTGTGAACCGGGAGAAGCTACGGAAGTTCTTGTCGGACGACGTTGAGATTCACGTAAGTATCTCCCGTATCGATCTGCATATGCAAAAGGCCAGATCTTAAGAGGGCCATGCTGACGGGGAAATTTTTTTTTTAAAAACGCACAGTTTGGCAAGCTCTGCACGAAGATCGAAGAGGCGGGCGACAAGGTCACCGTCACGTTCAGCGATGGCTCTACCGCGACGGCAGACACGGTCGTCTGCGCCGACGGCATCAAGGGCGTCGGGAGGACGACCCTGCTGGGCGAAGAGGCGGCGGCGCTGAGCGTTGCGCCGTGCTCGTTCGTGAACATCTGCAACAAGTACAAGCCGGACCAGGCCCGCTTCATCCGCAACACGCTGGACACGATGTACAAGTTCGGCGCTCACCCCGACCAGCCGACCTTGTTCATGATCGTGCCGGTCGACATTCCGGACCTCGACCGGCCGGAGGAGTGGAAGTACCAGACGTGCCTGAGCACGTGGGGCGCCACCCATTCGGACTCGCCAGCGGAGCGGCTCCGCGTCTTCAAGGAGGCCGCCAGCAAGTACGCGGAGCCGTGGCGCAGCGCCGTCGCGTGGCTGCCGGACGACACCTTCATCCCCAAGGACACGATCAAGTACTGGGCGAACCCGGTCAAGTGGCCGAACTGGAACGGCAAGGTGACGCTGGCCGGCGACGGGGCGCATCCCATCGTTCCGTTCCGGGCCCAGGGCCTGAACAACGCGCTGCAGGACGCGCACAACTACGTGCAGGCGCTCGTCGCCGTGCGGGACGGCAAGCGGTCGCTCAGCGAAGCCATCACGGCGTACGGCGACGAGGTCTTCGAACGCGGCGCGGCCGAGAACAAGCTGAGCAACATGTGGGGGCCCGTTCTGCACAACTGGGACGCGCTGATGAACACGCCCATGATGAAGCAGGGCTACGGCCAGACCAAGAAGACGGAGGAGCCGAAGCCCGAAGACGCGGCGGAGGCCCCGGAGGAGGAGAAGAAGACGAAAGCGCCGGCTTCGTCGCCCGAGCACGGAGGCGACGCCGCCCCCGCCGAGCACCTGACGGGCGGCACGACGTCGGCCGCCACGATGGCCCACGGCCAGTACACGCCGTCGGAGGAGCACAAGTCGCTCGACCTGGCCGCCGCCCAGCGGCCGCTGACTCCGACCGAGGTCGGCGACGCGGAGCTTTCGAAGCTGCGGAAGGAGAACGAGGCACTGAGGCGACGCAACCTGCTTCTCACCGAGAAGCTCAAGGCGATTCAGGCGCTGCTGTCGGCTCAGGAGGTGGACGTCGAGCCGTGAAGACAACAGGATACGCCGGATCGACCTCCCCTCCCTCGCTCCCTCGCTTCCTTCGTCCCTCTCTCTCTCTCTCTCTCTCTCTCTCTCTCTCTCTCTCTCTCTTTGATTCATTTTGTCTTAGAATAAACAAAAAAAAGAGGGGGGGGGGGGGGGGAAGAAATCCATGGCTCCCCCCCCCTCACCCCCCCTCATCCCTATATCCATATCACCTCGTAGCCTTTTCCACGCAGCCCCATCATCGCACCGCGAAGAAGAGGGGCGGGAGAGACGGAAGGACGGTGCTTGCGTCTACGCTTCTATGTCGTCTGAGTTTTTCTTCCGGGGTGGCCGCGCATCCAACACTTGACGCAAGTTGCGCTCACGACGTTCTGGACAATGCATACAATCGCAGAGCATAAGGATTTCCCCCTTGTTTGGCGACAATTTAAAAAAAAAAAAAAACCCAAAGAAAAGAAGTCTTTCAAACATGACCACATCTTTCCATCATCATTATCATCATCTTTGCTTTTGATTCTGCTTGGAAAGGGGGGGGGGGTTTAATTTTCGCTTTTTGGGCTCAAGAGGAGGGCGGCAAGAGAATCGAGTTTTTTTTTTTTTTTTTCTTGGATTTCTTCGTCCCATCAACAGAATATATACCTGCAGCTTTGGGTGCGAACGAAAAATAAAACTGGATTAGAAAAGAAGGCGGCCGTCTTGTCTCTCCGCCTTTGGTGCTTTCTTCCCTTCGTCCCGTTTCTTGCCCCTTCTTCTTCTTCTTCTTCTTCTTCTTCTTAGACGAGGTCGACGCCGCAAGAGAGACTGTAGAAGTCGCATCAAAGGAACGGGGAAAAAGTGGGCTTGATGCCAAAAAGAAAAGAGGGAAAAAAAAATAAAAATTGACCGCGAAAAAAAGGAACGCTGCGTGCTCGGCGGCCTTGATTTCCCACCTGCGAAGGAAGAAACTCAAGGAAGCATGGGATTTTCTTCTGCCTCTTTTTTGTTCTTCCACCTTTTGATTTAAAAACAAAAAGGAGAATGCGTAGGTGCGGGCCCGCGAATCATGAAGCACGTTCAGACGTCTTTGTTTATATGCGTATACATCTATCTACACAGAGCCCATCGTCGTCAGAGGGGGGAGGGGGGGTTGTTTGTTGGTCTTGCCTCTTCATCTACCATTCAGAGCCCCGCTCATGTACTCCTCCCTCAGATCTCTGCTTCCTCTGTCCTTCCGCCTACCCTCTTCAATGGCTCTCATGACGGCTTCGTTTTCGCTCTCGTACTTGTCCTTGTCGGAGTCCTTTCGACTGCTCCGAGGCTGTTCTCGGTCCCTGTCGCTCCCCCCGTCGTCCCTGCCGTGGCGATGCGACTCCTTCTCGTCGTCGCGATGCGATCGCCTTGACGAGTGACGGTACTCGCGGTTGTCCGAATCGTCGGACGTGTCGCGCTCGTGATGTGAAGATCGATGTCCGTGCGAACTATGTCGTTTTCTCTCGCGGTGATATCGCTGTTCCCGCTCCTCTGTTCACGGCTTTTCGTCAGCGTCAATGTTTTACATCCCTTGGGGGTTCTTGTGCTCAATCCAGGGAGTGTGGTTGGGGAAGGGAACGCACCTCTGATTTCTGCCGTCCTGTTGGCAAACACCTGGATCTCATCTTTGGTCAAGACCCTGAGGACGATGACGCAGTCCTGCCTCTCTTCAAATCTCTCCCCCTTCTCTTCCAGGGCTTGCGGATTGACCAGTCGTCTGTCGATCTTGGTCCACTTGGCGCCCTCGGGAATCTCCTTGCCGCCATTTTCCTTCTTCAGACGCTCCTTGAGGGGAGTGACACCCTCGCGGTGCGTGGTAGGGTGCTCAGGGAACTTTTCTGTCGGTTTGCGCAGGATGCCCTTGAGCGGGGGATCTGCGGCCTTGCCGTCATCCTTTGGCGGCTCGACGATCGTGACACGTCGCTCGCCCGAGCTCGTGCCTGAGCTGGGATCCACGGACTTGGATCGTGGCGCTACGTCCGGCACCGGAAGCGTGGCGTTGGCTGTTGGCGGCACGATGTTCGTTGGAGGTTGCTGGGTTGACGGTGGTGGTGGTGGTGGCATTGCTCCTGCGGTAGCTTGTGCTTCGCGCGGGTAGGTGCCAGGCATCATCGATTCGGGCTCCTGTACGAAGCCCCTGTCGGTGGTCGAAGGTCGGTTGTGCTGGGAAAGAGAATGTGAGTCGACGGAGGGGGCGCGAGACCGCTTGGGAACGGCGTTGTCGTCACTACCGCGCCGCGAGTCTCTATCTCTGGACTGTCGCCTTTCACGCTCGCGTTCTTCGCGCTCGCGCCGCCGCTGCCTGTCACGCTCCGAGTCGTTTCGTTCGTCCTCCTTTGACCGCGACTTTGGCAAAGCGCCCAGCTCGGCCTGGGCCTGCTGGACACGGCGTCGGTAGTCCTCGTCAGGGTCGAGTACTGGCTTCTCCTCGCGCCGTTTCTCCTCCCGGTCTCGACGGTCCTCTCTGTCTCGCTTCTCGTCTCTGTCCCTCCTGTCACGCTCATCCCTGTCGCGCTCGGCGTAGCGTCGTTCCCGCTCGTCTTCACGATCATTCAGCTCGCGTCTTGGCCAAGGCGTCCGCTCGTCCTCCGACTCGTATCTCTTCTCGACTCGCTTCTTTTCATAATTTGCGCCCACAGCCGCCGCACCAGCTAGGCCTGCGGCAGCGGTGGCGGCGGCAGCAGCATTGGGAATGGAGGGATCGCGGACGCCGTCCGCAGTGCTGCGTCTGTGGTGGTGTCTCTCTGAGCGGTCGTCACGCTCGTATTCTCGCTCCCTCGGTCTCTCCCAGTCCTTTAGCCGGTCTCGGTCGTATTCGCGTTCACGGCGCTCGTGCTTGTCCCATCGGTCGTCGACCTGCTGCGCCGGGGCTACGTACTCGGACGAGCTGGGGATCTTGACGAGCGGCTGCTCCGAGTACAGGGCGGACGCCTGTGGGTAGACCGATCTTGGGATGGGCGGCTCGGCGCTGGACGAGCTGGAGCCTCCAGCGTGGCGGTCCACGCTCGGCATGCGGATGCCAAAGCCGCGAGACTGAACGTTTTCGTCCGTGAACTGTCGGTGGGGCCGACGCGGCTCTCTGTAGTCGTCGTAGTCGTCTGGGTAGTACGTCTCGTCGCGCGCGTGGCGAGGTTCAGGCTGATTGACGACCACGGGCATGGTGGACGAAGGTCGGAGTGGCATCTCGTACGGTTCGCGGTGACCGTACGTGTCATACGAGCCTTTGCGATCGCGTGAGGAGCCCCGCACGGGCTCACGCACGCTCGAGTTGCGCGTCACATTGTTGACTCTGTCGAACTGGCGCGTGCTCGGCGGGGGGCCGTAGTCTCTCGAGTTGCGGTGGTAGCTTGGCGCGTACGAGGGCAGCTCCAAGACGCTCGTCGGACGTCGTCCGTCGACGCTTCCTCTTCGAGGCCGCCGGATCGGCTCCGTCTCGTTGTACATGCCGACGGCGTCCGTGTACGACCAGGCCGACTCGTCCACTTCGCGAGGGCGGTGTGAGCGGCCTGTGAGGTGGTAGCCTGCCCGTTCGCGCCGCGACGAGTCCCTGTATTCCTCGGTCTCGGCGATCAGCTTGGCGGAGCCGTCGTCGCCGACGTTGTACAGCTTCTTCGCCTTCGGCTCAGAGCGCCGCACGCTTGTGTTCGACTTGACGTACGAATCCCTCGGCTCGTAGCTGCGGGAGAGCGGGCTCAGCGGGCGGGGCGTCACCTCCTGCACGACGGCGGCAGGGCGGGACCTCAGAGAAGGATGTGGAGGGGGGAGGTCGGACGACCGGCGAGGTCTGCCGGTGTACGCCTCTCTCGGCGCACCCGCGCTCGAGGCGGACAGCGGATACGAATCCTTGTACACGATCTCGGTCGATATTGGTATGACGCCCGTCGTCTTGCGGGGCGGGGCGACGGAGGAGAGGGAGGGGTGGCGGTAGTCGTCCCTCAAGCCGTGCATGTGCCCCGCGTACGAGGTGCCGCCGTACGAGGAAGAGATGAAGCCCGTGTCGGACGACCTGCCGGGCACGACGATTCTCTGGGCGCCCGGCGAGGCGGACCGCTTCGAGTTGTAGTAGCGGGAGCCCATCTTGAAGGCCTCGCACGCTCTGCACGTGAGGGTCGAGAAGCCTTTCTGGAGAAGTGGTTTGAACGGGGTGGTGGGCACTGGATTTGGCAGCGAGGTTGTCGGATAGAGGGCAGGCAAGTGCGGCGGCGCGGTGGAGGAAGGTCGAGAGGCCGATATACTAGAGGCAGCCATAGCCGGTCAGTACACGCAGTGGCGGCAGGCGGTGGCGGCGGGCGAGGAGGGCGAGGGGCTGATGGACGTCGAAAGAGGGCAAAGGAAGGGAAGAGGGGCAGCACGTCGTCCGGTCTGTCGATGGGGCCGACATTGGAAGGCGTGGCAATTGGCAAGAATTCCAGACAGATCGAACGACTGGTGTCTTTTGAGGTCGAAATCACGCCAGCGGTTGGACGACTGGGAGCACGGCGAAGTGCCCACGACCAAGGCTGCTGAGGGAAGGTGAATGGAAGAAAGTAAGGGCTCGGAAGGCTTGAGAAGGGAAAAAGAAGCAGGCCAACTCACAGCTGACGGGGCTCGGAGCGGGTGGAATGTGAGTGCGGGTGGGGAGGGAAGAGCAGTATGCTTTGGAGGAGGGCGATCCCAATGGCGGCGTCTTGGGTCGTGACAGCCCGGTTCGACGAGGTTGGGTTTGAATGACGGGCCAGGCCTGGGGAGAGTCTTTGGCCGGAGCCCAACGGCGGGTCAGGACGATGACGATCGAATTTGGGGCGACGCTGGCGGATTTAGAGCGTCGGGGGGGGGAGGGGAGAAGATTGTAAAAAATAAAACAAATGGTCGGCGGGCGAAGACGCAACGCTCGCGCGCGCGCACGGTGGCAGACGATGATGTCGCTCTTGATGCCTTAGATGCGCCAGGATTGCTTGCGCAAGGCCTGACCGCGTCTGCAGGGAACAGCCCGCTCTGCACCAGCGTTTTTTTCTCGTCCACTTGCCCTGCTGCCCGGACAGGTCGGACGGAGAGGGCCAAGACGAAGCCGGCTGCAGAAGAGCGGCCAAGGGCGCGCTGGGAGATTGGTGTTCAGAAGGCGTCCAGATCTCGGATGGCGGCCGCCCTCGACGAGCGGGAGGCGGCAGCGGGCAGCAGGCGGGCCAGCGGTAGCGACCCAAACAACGGAGCTGTCAGCCGTGGTGGATGAAGAACAGTGCACCACCGTGCTGGACGCTGGTCTCTGTGCTTCGGCCAGCCTTTGGCAGCGTCGGACCAGGCTGGCAGCGTTCGTGTCCGTCTGGCCTTGTTTCTTTGGCCCGTCTGCCCCTCGGCTGGCTCACCCACAACCACGATTTCCAGCAGCAGTAGCCCCGTTGACGCGAGAGGACGCAGGGTCGAGCTTCGGCCAGGCTGCGAAAGGGCCGAAGGTAGCGTGGAAGCAGGCGGCCGTTGGAACTTGTGGTGGCACGTCGCTGTCGTTCTCGTCGTTGCCTCCCGCACCCGCATGCATCGCCCCCGTCACACCAGCCGTGCTCATGGGAGCTAAAAGGTTCCCCGCGTGTGTTGGGTGTGGATACGTGTTTGTGCCCGCGCGCCGCTCGAGTCTGTTCCAGGCTCGTCAGAAGACGCCAAGTGTCGGCTGGCAGTGCACAGAGTTACTCGGTGCGCTCGCAAGATGCGACCTGGCACGGCGCGTTTGGCCTTGGGCTGCGATAGCTGGGCCTTGGTTTGGGCTGCGGCTCGTCTTTTCCTCTCCGGTCCGCATGCGCGGTGTCTGACTTCCGTAACGATTGCCGACGGTCAAGGAAGACGAGGCGGAGGATCAGCGCGGATCCTGTCGCGCCTCACGGCGTGTCCAGTGCGGGAACACCGGCTTGGAGGTGGTGCACGACAACGTAGCAGATGTCGTGTAAGGGAAGTAGTAGGAGCAGTAAGAGCGAGTGGTTGGCCGGGATGAGTATGTAAATGAGCACCAATGTCGACGTCTTTGGACTGGTCGAGGCGGAGTGGAGAGATTGAGTTACGACTTGACGGAGCATGAGGAGGGCAAGAGAGCACGAGAAACTGTGAGTCGAGGCCTGCATGTTACACGATCTGTACAGGCAAGCAGACAGTCGTCCGACTCCGTTCCTGGGGAGGATCGGACAGACGTATGCGTGCAAAGCGATTGTGTACATGTGGACTATATTTGATATTGATATACATAAGTATATGCATGTATTATCCACAAATGTGTGTATGTATATATCCAGAGACGAATATATGCCAATGCGCCTGTACATATACATACGTACTTCTATACAGACATATATCTTATATCTGCATATATATATATATATATATATATATGTATATACACATACATATTTATCTAGACGTTGCAACCGAGAGCAGCAGCGAAATGCATCACAACCATCGAGCCCGCCATCCAGCCAGCCGTCCCCGCGATGCAGACGGCGGCGGAGGCCACGCAGCGGCTTCAGCTACAGAACAAAAGAAAAGAAACGCAGTCCGATCGAATTGCTAGCGTGTGCGGACTACACTGCGGAGTCTGCCATCGCACGGGTAACGCTTCGCACGCAGTACACACTTGTATTCTATATACACAACCAAGCACGCACACCAGCGTTCCACCGTCTCGAGCGCGTATCCTTTCCCAAGCATTCTCGGCCTCTTTCATTCTTCTTCACCTTCTTTCTCCGCCCTGCCCATCGCTGGCCCCCCCCCACACACACACACTCTGTACCCGCGAAGACGACGACGGTACTTGCTATCAGCACGATTCGTAGTAGAGCACCACTCTCCCGGCTGTCATCTCGTCGGCTTTCGGCCAAAGCGTGGCCCCTCGCCTTTCCCCCACCCCTGGTCCGTTCCAAGCTTGAACGGCCTCTTTGCCCTCGTGGTGCCCTGGTCTCCTCAAGAGAACGTCGATCCCCCGACGCCACCGACAGTCGACTTTTGATCTGACCAGTCCTTCTGGCGTCATTCCCTGTCTCTGCGGCCCCCCTGCTACGTCTTGTTCTTCATCTGCCTTTCTTGCTTTGCAGCACAGGACATGTCCTGTCTGTGTATGTGTGGATGTGTATATGTGTGTATGCGTTCCAAGCTGTGCCACGTCCGCGGTCTGACTGTCGATGTATGACGCAACATCAAACCAGTCACCATACTTTTCTTTCCTTTCGACTCTTTTGCCGCACTAATCCCCCGTCCGGCCTGCTCTTCCATCAAACGTCGTCTGTCGCTCCTCGTTCTTCCCACTTCCCGGCTGCTCGCCCATTTTGCCATCCGCTTCGTCCTTCCCTGCTGCCCATCCCCTTCTCCCCGAGTCATGGCCCCCCCCCCTCTTCGCTCCGAACCAGCTTCAGGAAAAAATTTCTTTTTGGTTTCCACCTTTCGCAATGTAATTTCTGGTCGAGCAACCCGCGCTTGGACCGATGCGCCCCCGGCGCGAACTGCGCTTGTTTTGGGCTGCCTGTCGTCGACCACCGGTTAGGTTGCTGCTGCGAACCAGATCCACTACGTCATCGTCCGCCCAAGTCAAAGCTACGCACGGTTCATCCTTTTCCCATCGCCGCGACCGTCCCGCCCGCGCCAAACGGGCCCGGCTTACACGCACATACTTGTAGTACCCACATACTCCAATGCCCACACCACAACCTGCCACAACATCAACCCCGGGTCGGCGGGTCGAAGTTCTAGAAGATGACGTTCCAAGCACCGGAGACACGCCGCTTTGCCCCGTTTGGGAAAGGCCTACGCGGTTTTCCTTTGTTGCATCCGATCGCTTTTCTCGATGCTCCGCCGTTCACGCAAACCGCTTCACTTTTGATGCCCAGCAGCAGGGCGAAAAGAAAAAAAAAGCAGGATCCCGTCGATCCAGCGTCTGCGTGCCGAGAAATGACGAGCAGTCAGGCCCGGCCTGCATTCAGCAGTAGCGACGAGGCTCGCGTGGAGGCGTGAGCAAGACAACGCAATCAGAACGCCTTCACTCCCACCCCCTTAAACGGTCTTCGTTTTGCGTCCTTTTTGTACGGCCGCCGTGCCGCTCGTCGTGCTCAAACCTGTCGCCTCGCCCGGACCTCGGACGCTGAAGACCCTCTGTTCGGGCTTGCGGCGAGCACAAAACTGTACACACACATGTACTTGCACGTACATGCCGCACTCCGTGTGTAACCCACAATAAAAAAAAATACGCAGGCACGACATGCATACGCGAGCAAAGTCTGTTGCGGGCTGGCCGGCATTGGCCCTCACTGTTCGTACGACTCTTGCATCCCAAGGGTACAATCTTAGGCCGGGTCCAAGGAGGTAGGTGGCGAACATGTCCGTAAACGACAGCGTGAGCAGAAGCGTGTTAGCGTGTCATGTTCGTATTCTGTTTGTGTTTGTATGCGTTAGATGCGTGGAAGAACAAGGCTGAACCCCAAGAAGGGGGGGGGGGGGGTGCGATGAACTAGCATCGGTCCTGGCTAGTAGGTTTTCCCGTGTTAGCCAGGACGGCGCTTCACGCTTCGATTTGCTTTTTATTTTGCAGATACGTGAGCTGTCTACAACGTCGCAGGCGGTGAGAGATGGGCCAGGAAGCGCGAGTTGCGTTGTTTTGATGAGCCCGTCCGCAAAGGGAACATTGGCATGTGCATAGGAGAGAAAGGGGATATTTGATTTCTCACCCATTCCCTCCCGTCCTTCTCCCTCTCCCCTTTAGAACGCGAGGAACGGGACCAGAAGGGAACGGCTGACATGTACGTGATCGTCTACCGCTAGGATGCGTGACGTGGAGCCCCACGCCTGCAAAAAAAAAAAAAAAAAA